>NC_060125.1:310222741-310525241 GCF_021461395.2 Schistocerca americana | reverse complement strand
CATATACAAGAAAATGGCTTCCCATATTTTCCACCGATCTCATGCTAACAGATAATGTTGGCCATCAACTCAAGAGAGCTAAGATCATAGACGTCTTAAAATGAGGAAAAATGAATGATTCATCCTAAAGCTGTAGACCATTTGCACCGCTTAGCATGATTGACAAACTTTTTGAAAGATTACTCTACCACAGGATCAGTCTTGAGATACTTAAACATATCCCAACTGAACAGCTGAATTTTGCCCTCACTGAAGCTGCTCAGATCACATTCTCTCATTAATGATGTGATACAAACAGGCTACTAGAAACAATTGAAACCCTCACCCATGTTTATCAGCCTTAAAGCAGCATATGACACACTTTGGAGACAAGTCATGATATTAAAATTAGTGAATGCGTTCTGCTGCAAAGATATCAACAACCTTGTCAGTGCCACACTTTCTGACAGATGTTTCCAAGTCATCACTGCGTACTTAAATGAAGGTGAACAATGCTCTTTTGCAGGCATGTGCTCTGGATCTCCTGTTATTCAGCCTTTGTATAGCTGATATACCAAAAACCACCTCTTGGAAGTTTGAATATACCAATGATTTGGCCCTGACAGTATGTTGTAATCATTTACAGGCCACTGAGGACATCTTGGTGAAGGATGTAAAAGTTAACAGGAAACACTTTAGCCTTTGGAGTTTTCAATACGGTGCCAGATAAACAGAAGTATCTACATTCTACCTCAAGAACAAATTAGCCAACTGAGAACTCAGTGTTTACTTTGAGTACTAACTACTGTACCACAGTGAACACCCAAGATGTCTAGGTGTCATCCCAGTTAGAGCATGGTGCTTCAAGAATCATTTGTCAAACACAGCTTTCAGTTTCAGACCTCTCAACAACATCCTGCATAAACTTGCTAGCACTTCAGAAGGGTCTTCTTGTACCATGCTACAAACTTCAACTTTAGGTCTAGTTTGTCTGGTAGAAAGTTGCAAACCAGTTTGCTCAACGATTATCACACTATTTGCCTTGATGTCCAACTAAATCAAACCATGTGCTTTATAACAGGCACAATAAAGACAATCCCAAACTATTGGCTGCCAATATCAAGCAATAAGACTCCTTCCCATCCACAAGGAGAGAAATCATTCAGTAGAGAACTCAAAAAAATTGAGAACAACCCGCTTCTACAAACCCACTGAGACAAACCTGACAGTGGCAGAACCAGACTGCATTGTAGAGGTTCACTTCTAAAGAGGCAACAATTTTGTACGGAAAGAGAAGTGTACCAAACATGCATCACCTACCTTTCTTAATATGCAATGTGACAAGCATCACAAAATCTGGTCTACCTTGAACAGAATTTGAACAAACTGTGGCGGATGCACTGACTCAATGTACAGAAGGGAGAAAATAACTTCTCCCAAGAGTGATTGTGGAGCTGCCAGCAAACCATTAAACATATAGCTGAAGATTGCCCATTAGCAGCTTTAACTGGTGACTGCTCCGAATTCCTGCATGCAGCTGAAAAAGTAGTAGAATTCATCAGCGGTACAGATATTTGGATGTAGTTGTGTTTCCATATATTTTGTTGTTTTATATATCTTATTTAATTTTATGTCTGCTACCATAGCTGAGTGGATAGTGTGCCAGCTTGACATGCCAAGGGGCCTGGGTTCTATTCCTGGCTGTGTTGGTGGTTTTCTCTGCTCAGGGACTGGGTGTTTGTCATCTTTGTCATCATCATTTCATCCTTATCAACACACAAGTCGCAGAAGTAGTGACGTCACCTCAAAAGCCTTGCATCAGCTGATCACGTCTACCTGCCAGGAGGCCCAGGTCACATGAAATTTAATTTAATTTTATATCTGTTGTTAGTTTTTCCTTTTATATGACCTGCATATTTTATATCCACATTTAATGCTTATTTGTAGACTATTTATATTTCATTAGTTCATGCTGTGCTGTGCCATGCAGTAAATAAATAAATAGTCATTTTTATATTTACAGTATTGACAGCAGAAATTATTGTAGCTCCATTTCAAAAACATAAGTTGATGTTGGTATCTCTGAAATTAATTTAGCTATGACACAAGGCTGTATATAATTTAGCGAAGACTTTCTTACAATTCATTGAGGTGGAAATAGAATTTATTTATTTTGTTTATTTTTGTCTAAATACATTTCAATGTTGAATTACATTGCAATGTTTGCAAACAGTTAATAGGTCCAGAAATATTTGAAGTGAACAGCTTAACTAAATCATCCAAATCACAACTGGTATCGGTGACCATGAAACTGAGGCAATAGTGATTACCAAAATACAAAAGGCAACTAAAACAAGTAGAAAGATATATGTTGTTGTTGTTGTGGTCTTCAGTCCTGAGACTGGTTTGATGCAGCTCTCCATGCTAATCTATCCTGTGCAAGCTACTTCACCTCCCAGTACCTACTGCAACCTACATCCTTCTGAATCTGCTTAGTGTATTCATCTCTTGGTCTCCCTCTACGATTTTTACCCTCCACGCTGCCCTCCAATGCTAAATTTGTGATCCCTTGATGCCTCAGAACATGTCCTACCAACCAATCCCTTCTTCTAGTCAAGTTGTGCCACAAACTTCTCTTCTCCCCAATCCTATTCAATACCTCCTCATTAGTTACGTGATCTCCCACCTAATCTTCAACATTCTTCTGTAGCACCACATTTCGAAAGCTTCTATACTCTTCTTGTCCAAACTATTTATTGTCCATGTTTCACTTCCATACATGGATACATTCCATACAAATACTTTCAGAAACGACTTCCTGTCACTTAAATTTACACTCGATGTTAACAAATTTTTCTTCTTCAGAAACGCTTTACTTGCCATTGTCAGTCTACATTTTATATCCTCTCTACTTCAGCCATCATCAGTTATTTTGCTCTCCAAATAGCAAAACTGCTTTACTACTTTAAGTGTCTCATTCCATAATCTAATTCCCTCGGCATCACCCGACCTAATTCGACTACATTCCATTATCTTGGTTTTACTTTTGTTGATGTTCATCTTATATCCTCCTTCCAAGACACTATCCATTCCGTTCAACTGCTCTTCCAAGTCCTTTGCTGTCTCTGACAGAATTACAATGTCATCAGCGAACCTCAAAGTTTTTATTTCTTCTCCCTGGATTTTATTACCTACTCCGAATTTTTCTTTTGTTTCCATTACTGCTTGCTCAATATACAGATTGAATAACATCGGGGAGAGGCTACAACCCTGTCTCACTCCCTTCCCAACCACTGCTTCCCTTTCACGCCCTTCGACTCTTGTACCTGCCATCTGGTTTCTGTACAAATTGTAAATAGCCTATCACTCCCTGTGTTTTACCCCTGCCACCTTTAGAATTTGAAAGAGAGTATTCCAGTCAACATTGTCAAAAGCTTTCTCTAAGTCTACAAATGTTAGAAATGTAGGTTTGCCTTTCCTTAATCTTTCTTCTAAGATAAGTCGTAAGGTCAGTATTGCCTCACGTGTTCCAAAATTTCCGTGGAATCCAAACTGATCTTCCCCGAGGTCGGTTTCTACCAGTTTTTCCATTCCTCTGTAAATAATTCGCATTAGTATTTTGCAGCTGTGGCTTATTAAACTGATAGTTTGGTAATTTTCACATCTGTCAACACCTGCTTTCTTTGGGCTTGGAATTATTATATTCTTCTCGAAGTCTGAGGGTATTTCGCCTGTCTCGTACATCTTGCTCACCAGATGGTACAGTTTTGTCAGGACTGGCTCTCCCAAGGCCGTCAATAGTTCTAATGGAATGTTGTCTACTCCCGGGGCCCTGTTTCGACTCAGGTCTTTCAGTGCTCTGTCAAACTCTTCACGCAGTATCGTATCTCTCATTTCATCTTCATCTACATCCTCTTCCATTTCCATAATATTGTCCTCAAGTACATCGCCCTTATATAGACCCTCTATATACTCCTTCCGCCTTTCTGCTTTCCCCTCCTTGCTTAGAACTGGGTTTTAATCTGAGCTCTTGATATTCATACAAGTGGCTCTCTTTTCTCCAAAGGTCTCTTTAATTTTCCTGTAGGCAGTATCTATCTTACCCCTAGTGAGATAAGCCTCTACATCCTTACATTTGTCCTCTAGCCATGCCTGCTTAGCCATTTTGCACTTCCTGTCGATCTCATTTTTGAGACGTTTGTATTCCTTTTTGCCTGCTTCATTTACTGCATTTTTATATTTTCTCCTTTCATCAATTAAATTCAATATTTCTACTGTTACCCAAGGATTTCTACTAGCTCTCGTCTTTTTACCTACTTGATCCTCTGCTGCCTTCACTACTTCATCCATCAGAGCTACCCATTCTTCTTCTACTGTATTTCTTTCCCCCATTCCTGTCAATTGTTCCCTTATGCTGTCCCTGAAACTCTGTACACCCTCTGGTTTAATCAGTTTATCCAGTTCCCATCTCCTTAAATTCCCACCTTTTTGCAATTTCTTCAGTTTTAATCTACAGTTCATAACCAATAGAGTGTGGTCAGAGTCCACATCTGCCCCTGGATATGTCCTACAATTTAAAACCTGGTTCCTAAATCTCTGTCTTACCAATCTATCTGATACGTTTTAGTATCTCCAGGATTCTTCCATGTATACAACCTTCTTTTATGATTCTTGAACCAAGTGTTAGCTATGATTAAGTTATGCTCTGTGCAAAATTCTACCACACGGCTTCCTCTTTCATTTCTTAGCCCCAATCCATATTCACCTACTATGTTTCCTTCTCTCCCTTTTCCTACTGTCGAATTCCAGTCACCCATGACTATTAAATTTTTGTCTCCCTTCACTACCTGAATAATTTTTTTATCTCATCATGCATTTCTTCAATTTCTTCGTCATCTGCAGAGCAAGTTGGCATATAAACTTGTACTACTGTAGTAGGCATGGGCTTCCTGTCTATCTTGGCCACTATAATACATTCACTATGCTGTTTGTAGTAGCTTACCCGCACTCCTATTTTTTTATTCGTTATTAAACCTACTCCTGCATTACCCCTATTTGATTTTGTATTTATAACCCTGTATACACCTGACCAGAAGTCTTGTTCCTCCTGCCACCGAACTTCACTAATTCCCACTATATCTAACTTTAACCTATCCATTTCCCATTTTAAAGTTTCTAACTTACCTGCCTGATTAAGGGATCTGACATTCCGCGCTCCGATCCGTAGAATGCCAGTTTTCTTTCTCCTGATAACGACGTCCTCTTGAGTAGTCCCCGCCCGGAGATCCGAATGGGGGACTATTTTACCTCCAGAATATTTTACCCAAGAGGACGCCATCATCATTTAACCTTATAGTAAAGCTGCATGCCCTCGGGAAAAATTACGGCTGTAGTTTCCCCTTGCTTTCAGCCGTTCCCAGTACCACAACAGCAAGGCCGTTTTGGTTAGTGTTACAAGGCCAGATCAGTCAATCATCAAGACTGATGCCCCTGCAACTACTGAAAAGGCTGCTGCCCCTCTTCAGGAACCACACATTTGTCTGGCCTCTCAAGAGATACCCCTCTGTTGTGGTTGTACCTACGGTACGGCTATCTGTATCGTTGAGGCACGCAAGCCTCCTCACCAACGGCAAGGTCCATGGTTCATGGGGGGAGGAGAAAGCTATATAGGTTCAACAAACTAGATAAAAGAGCAGTAGTGTCCTACATCAATGAGGAACTTGAATTTTGTAGTAGGACTAGGAATCAGGTTTAAAGGAATAGTTGATTAAGCATTGGATAGATATGTAGCCAGTAGAACAGTTCATAATGAGAGATACCCCCAAGGTATAAAGTCACCATACAAAAACTTCTAAAGAAACAGAGACTACTGAAAAATAGGTGAAAAACAAAGCATAGGGCTATAGATAGAGAGATGCTAATAAAAAGTGTTTGGCCCTCTAGAGAGTAATGCATGAAATCTTCAACAACTACCACAGCAGAATTTTGTCTAAAGATGTCTCACAAACTGCAAAGAAATTCTAATCATATTTAAGAACTGTTAGTAGCATAAGCACGAAAGTTAGCATCCACTCACTCATATGGATGAAGTAGGAACTGAAACAGAGGACAGCAAAGTAGAAGGGGAAATGATTTACTCCACTTTCAAATATTCCTTTACAAAGGGAAATCCAGGAGAGTTGACCCAATTTAATCCTTGTACCACTGAACAGGTGAGTGAAATAAGTGTTAGTGTCTATGGTGTTGAGAAACAACTGAAATCATTAACATGAAACAAGCTCAAGGATCCAGTGGAATTCCTGTCAGATTCTATACTACATTTTTGACTGAGTTAGTCCATCTGTTAACTATAATCTATTGTAAACCTCTCAAATAAAAAACTGCATCCATTAGTTCAAAAAAAGTATGGGGTCACACCCATTTACAAGAAAGGTAATGGAAGTGATTCACAAAACTACCACCCAGTATCCTTGATAGTGATTTGATGTAGAATATTAGAACATATTCTGAGTGCAAACATAATGACATATCTCAAACAGAATACCTCCTCAATGCCAACCTCGGAGATTCCAAAAACATCAGTTGTGTGAAACCCAACCTGCATTTTCTCACATGACATACTGCAAGATTTGGACCGAGGCAATCAAGTAAATGCAGTATTTCTTGATTTCCAAAAAGCATTTAAGTCTGTGTGCCACATCTATTCTTATTATCAAAAATACAGTTGTATAGGGTATCAAGTGAAATTTGTGACTGGATGGACGATTTTTTTTGTGGCGAAGACACAGCAAGTGAAAAAAATGAACTGGCAGACTCTTAAAGATAGATGTAAAATATTTGAAGAAAGCCCACTTCGAAAGTTTCAAGAATTGGCTTTAAATGACGACTCTTGGCATACACTTCAACCTCTGACCTGCTGCCATCTAGGGATTGTGAGAACAAGATTACATTAATTTCAACATGCACAGATGCATTTAAATAATTATTCTTCCTATGCTCCATATGTGAAAAGAACAGGAAAAATATCCTAATAATGGGTAGAATGAGACATACTCTCTGTCATAAACTTCACAGTGGTGTGCGAGTATAGCTGTAGATGTAGATACAGCACTTTGGTTATTTAGTAATTCAGCTAGCAATAGGAGGAAAGTTGCTTAACATAAACAAGGAAGTAGCAGCTTACTTCAATGCAGCAACATTCTTACTGATTTCACTGTGTCAAATTTTGATGGTATTACAGAAATAACTTCTTGGAATTTGGCAATAGTTAATCATTAATGGTGTTTCTAACAGTTTCTTTAATTTATTATACCTTGACTTAGTTCACATCCCTGTAGCCTACTATTTATGGGATGCAGTGAATGAATAGTGAAATTTTTAATATCTTTATTTGTTCTACAGATGCAACTAATGTCTGATGCAAACATGTGTTGCGCATACAGTCTCATGAGTTTTGTAATACCTATATTGTGTGTGACCATAAAATTAATATTTGATTTTGATGCATTCACTTTGTGTTAAACCATGTCTGAAATCTGTGCCTTGTTTATTTATCATGAAATATGTTTCCAGAATGAGATTTTCACTCTACCTCGGAGTGTGCGCTGATATGAAACTTCCTGGCAGATTAAAACTGTGTGCCCTACCAAGACTCGAACTCGGGACCCTTGCCTTTCGCGGGCAAGTGCTCTACCATCTGAGCTACCATAGCATGATTCACGCCCGGTCCTCACAGCAGATACTGGCAGAAGTAAAGCTGTGAGGACTGGGCGTGAGTCGTGCTTCGGTAGCTCAGATGGTAGAGCACTTGCCCGCGAAAGGCAAAGGTCCCGAGTTCGAGTCTCGGTCGGGCACACAGCTTTAATCTGCCAGGAAGTTTCATGAAGTATGCTGATTGATGCTACTGTTAGGAGTTGCTCATTGAACTTGGTGGTGAGTGCACGAGTTCAACCACAGTTGCAATGTGGAAATGGTTTTCAGTCATTGTTGTAACATTTCATCTCCTAATGTTTGGGCATCATAAAAGGCTATAAGACACACTATTTTCAAACTTACACTAGCTCAGCATAATGAACTGTTTCCACATATCCATGCAATAGTTGGGCTGTGACATCATCAGGCCACTGCCTGAGATCACGAAATCACACCATTGTGTGTTACAGAGCTTGTATTATGGAAGAATTGGCTGGCACTGTTTGTTTTATTTAGTACTAATGTTCACAACTTGTCTAATTTCAGTCCCTTCTTCTCTTCTGTTTATGCTGTTTTTGTGAATTTGTATTTCTGTGGCCTCTCTGTATGTCCCATCTTGGCAAAGATTGCAGGTAGATTAATCTGTAGCACCAGAGAAATGAATTTGGTGGTCCCTGGCCCCCAAACAAGAGCTGCTACTGCTGATATAACTTGGTTGCCCAGATGACAATTGGTCTTGCATTTGTTATGATGGATACTAATGCTTCTTTCAGAGGTTCCTGCATGTCATTTATTCTTAGAACTGTGCTCCTCCTTACATATGGATCTGTCAGTTTCTTTCTCACTGTATCATGACTTGTATTCATTTTGTTACATGATGTAATTATCTTTATTTTGTAATGTCTTTGCCTCAATGTTTGTATTATTATCTCTAATATTTTGCAGTATGGCTTGTAATGAGCTATAGCATCATCAGAGCTGTTTCTAACCAACACATAAAGTTTGGTTTTTGATCTAGAAGATAGCTTTACTCTCTGAGTAATCCATGCTTTTTTGTAGATTTAGGTTTAATTTGACAAAATCACATAATGGAAAGGTCAGGATGGAATGTAACACTGGTATGAAAAGGACAGCTGCTATTCACCATAAAACAGAGATGCTGAGTTGCAGATAGGCACAACAAAAAGACTGTCAGAAGGGAGCTTTCAGTCAACTAGACCTCCTTCAGAAACAGACAACACACACACACACACACACACACACACACACACACACACAGACACACACACTTCACACACATGTAACCATTGGCATTTGTTTGAGTGTGTGTGTGTAAATTTTGTCTATTTCTGACGAAGGCCCAGTTGGCCGAAACTCACTTCTGCCATTCTTTTTGTTGCGCCTATCTGCAACTCAGCATCTCCGCTGTATGGTGAGTAGCAACTAGCTTCTTCACAATATTGTTAAGTTTAACCTGGGTTACTTTAGGAGGAAAAAAGGTTTCAAATAATGTAATTCTCTGGTAGAAATCTTTTTAACAGTAGTGAAGGCATACATTTCTGGTTGATGATATAGTAAGTAACATTTTTTGACTTTACTTTCATTCATCCTTTCTGCAGGGAAGCAACTAGGTTCTGGAGCTTTTGGTGTTGTAGTAAAGGCTGACGCATATGGTATTCTTGAACCTGACAAAATCACGACAGTAGCAGTGAAGATGGTAAAACAGAATGTTGATATCACATACATAAAAGCTCTTGCTTCAGAGCTTAAAATTATGTGCCATCTTGGGAAACATCTGAATATTGTGAATTTATTGGGTGCTTGTACTGATAATCTTTCCAAAAGTAAGTTGCTATACCTTCTGTGTAAATGTTTAAATTCGTTGATATTTATTGTAAAAGAGCAATGTTCTTCTTTCATGAATTTTGCTTTATCCTTGCAGGAGAGCTTCTGGTAATTGTAGAATATTGCAGGTTTGGTAATTTGCACAGTTACCTGATTCGCAATCGAAAGAACTTTATAGATCAAATAGACCCAGGAACAGATAGCATAGACCCAAGTATCTGCATAGAAATATTATCACGGCCAGAAAACAGTCAAGGATCAAGTAGGTAGGTAGCATACTTTTAGAACAGCAAATGTAATGCTGCCATAAATAGAGATTTTAACATGGTGATACTCGTGTAAAAAACTAAAATTTTGTCTGAACACGCCTTGAAGGCCCAATGGTACTGAATTAATTTCATGTCATCATCAGCCCATAGGTGTCACTGAATGTGGATGTAGGTGGGGATCTGGTCAGCACACTGCCATTGTCAGTTTACAAGACTGGAACTACTACTTCTCAGTCAAGCAGCTCCTCTACTTCCCTCACGTGGACTTACTGCACCCCACTTACCCGCACTGCTCAGCAGACAAGGACAGTCATCTATCAAAGTGCTAGTCAAGCCCAACTGTGCTGAACTTCAGTGATCTGATGGGAACTCCGGTTACCACTGTTGCAAGGTCTTTGGATGATAATGCTTCTGTAACCCATCATTTTCCTCAGCACAGAACATAAAAAGTTCTATTTGTTCATTCAGTTGTCTTGTTTCACAAATTTCATCATGAACAAGGGATGGGGAGTGAGCCAAGCCCAATATTAACGAACAGAATCAGCTGTTGGAAACTGCATTAATAATTAACTATTTTTAAATTATTATAAAGTATTTACAGTTCTACAGACATCATGCAACACAGTAAAAGAATCAGGAAAGTGGGTACTTTTTCAGTTACTTTTAATAGCTGCTATTATATCTCCTACTTTCAGCTAAACACCTACATGATAATATTGATATTTACCACCTAACTACAGTTACCTATATTGTAACAATAGAGTTCTGTTTTCAGTGAACTTGTAGTTGCTCACACAAAACATGGATAAACATTAACAGCTCAAAAGACTTTATTGAACTGACAAGACATAAGAGAGATGCTCAAAATTTATGTTGTTTTCACAGAGTTGTTAACCATACTACTGTTTTTAGATCAGACAAATACTCTCTATCACTCTTGTTGACTTCTCGCATTGTCAATGTTTGACCAATGATAGGTTGCCACAGTAGGCTCCTTCTTTTGAATGATGAATGATCAACTGTGCAATGTTGCGAGGGAGAAAACATAGCTGAACCGCTTCTATGTTGAAATGGCCTTACCAGCTGTGCTATTACACTCTGGGAATGCAGGGCAACACCGGGGCCATTTGTTCATCTACTTAAAAGTCTGCTTGTGGAATCCAGGGTCTGTGGGAATGTAAGGGAATTTTGGGCATATCTTCTGCCCTGGTCAAGTAAACAAACCTCCAGAAGCTTCCAGCATCTTAGTTGGAACTTCGTTGTCACAGGTGGCTGCTGGGTCCGATGATGCAGTTGCTGGAGGAGGTGTCACTGACAGAGGTGTCTCTGAGTATGCTCATCAAAAATATGTCCATGCTGATGGAAAGAGTGGTCTTCCTGGTACATGCAGGTTAGTATGTTTGATTTTCTGATCTGCCTGACTAATAAAACCTGGTGGAGGTACAGCTTCAAGTATTAGTAAGTCTCATCCCACAGAAGTTGCTGACGTAACTGGGTCGTTGGCATCTTGATTTGGAGAAACTCTGGGGATGTTGTCCTTGAGAGTTGCTCGCCTGGTAAGGTTTGAATTGAGGAAACTACGTGTGGCTTTTCTGAAGGTTCTTTGTCTGTGAAGCACGCTTGCTTCACTCTCTCTGTGGAGATCATTATAACTTTACTGTCTTGAAGTATTATGAAGGTGTGCAAATGGTTCAAATGGCTCTGAGCACTATGGGTATGAAGGTGTGCAAGTTGCAGTATAATATCCAATATGGCTCAGCACATGGGGACAACAGTGATGGCTTAACTGTATCAAAATGTAACCAACTGTGCAAACAGCTCTGTAGGTTCTTGTGAAAATTATTTGCTTTTTGCCATGACAGAATGTTGCTGGTGGAATGAGTCACTGCATTGTGTGCTACAGCGTTTGTGTGAACTCTTGCAGTGTGTGGGCTGAGGGTGTAATTGTTTCTTGGCTGTTTATGGTGTCCACAGGAAAATAAATTTGTTGTTCATAGACTAAGTGGCTCAGGGCAAGATCCATATCAGTTTCTATAGTCATCCTTAAATCCATTAACATGACAGGCAATATGTCAGTCCAGGTACTTTTGTGGCACATGAGCACTGCTTTGAATATTCTATGCAGTCATTCTATCACTTCATTGCCCACAGGATGGTAGCTGGCAGTTTTGAGGGGGAGAATCCACATAGTTCTATGAGCTTGGTAAAAAGTGAACAGTCAAATTGTGACCATGATCTGTGGTCACTGTGGCCAGAACATCAGATCTTGTGATCCATGTGCAGATGAATTCCTTAGTCACTAATTATTGTTTACAAGTATTTGTACCCATAGGAGTAGGATAGTAGCCCTACTATATCCAGATGTACATGCCTAATCTTGTTGTGGAGGTAACTATATCACAAATAGGTGTGGAAATGTGACAGATAACCATTTTGTTGACAGTGTTAACAAGCTCTTGCTAGCTGATGACACTGTTTGTTGGCACCTTACTATGTAAAGTATTGAGTTATAGTGAATGCCTTAGGGAAAAAATGGAAAAATGCACCCACCTTCTCTACTAATGTTGATAATGGTAAATTATCATGTGCTACCAAAATAATACTTATACAGTTGAGCCATATCATATGTGATGCATCTTCTGAAAACGGGTTCTGACCTGGCAATTTATGTAGGTGTCATACCAATTCCATTGGGCTTCTAGTTCTGATGGCCACTTCATACAGGTTATGTACTTAGTTCCTTAGGTATTGACAATTGCTTTGTAACTGTGTCTTTAAAATTTTGATATGGCTACTCAGAGATGGGCCGCAATACTGTCCTGTGACACTTTAATCAAATTTTCATTCATGATGGCAAACTTAAGCTTTAATTTGTCTTTGTCTTTACACACAACATATTCTTGAAAAATGGTACCACTCTGTAGGAAGAGTTGTCCAGAAAGTTGGTATCCATATTGAACAGTTGCAGTTAGTGATGATGTAATTGAATTGTCATATTTGTGACAAAATCATTCACAAAACTGGGGAAATGCAGTTATACTGATGTTCACTTTCTTCTTGTTTGAAGGTAAACTGGTGTGGTTGCGGTTACTGTTCCTCCATTTTCATCACAGAATGGTATCTTACCCAATGCGGAAGAAATAATTTCTGAAAAATGGGTTCACAACTGTAGTTACTCACCTCAGCCTAATACTAAACAACTCCAAAAACTTTACTGAACTAACAATGCATAAGAGATACACACAGACACACACACACACACACACACACACACACACACACACACACACACACAAACTCACTTCTGATGACTTCTCACACGGTCAAAGTGTACATACATTTAATCACCTTGAACATTCTGTGTTTCATGCACCTTAAAGGAATCTTCTAAATTTGAATCTAGAGGCATATGATACTATACTGTTTTATATGTTTATTACAGTTGCAATAGATAGGAATTACCTGGCATCATGGATGTAACCAGAATGTAATCTGAAATCATAAACAATGATCTCATTTATATCCACACCACTTATTGGTTACCAGTATAATAATTTTAGTCACATCATATTAGGTTTGGCTGTTGTGAATTTCAAGTTAATAGCAATTTTCTCAGGTTTACAGAAACTTTTTCTAATACTCTCAATATTTCTATTTTCTTTTACAAAATTAAAATTTTGGTGCATACTCAGCAAATACAACTCACATAGCATCTCCTTTTCCATATTACTCCTCAGCAAGATTTAAAGCTACAAAACATGCTGAATGAGTGTTCTATAGCTACAGTGATGGGCAGCATTATCTTTAGAATCAAGAGTTCTATATCAGTGAAGAAAGCATGAGTTTTGATGCTGTAAGCTGTAGGGAGACTCAAGTATTTAACGATTTAAGTAAGTCTAATTTTGGTATTGCTAATGAACACTTTTACCAATAATTATAAAAATTTAATGATTTATTACTCCAGCATCATACTTATGTACAAGCAGCATGACACAAATTTGTACTTCAAATTTCATTTCAATGTTTCATAGCTTTGGAAACAATTTCTCAGTGAAATGATCCATGTCTTCATGGCATTTCATGAGTATGTCAAGGATTCCATTAATATCCTCTCCTATCTTGGGCAAACCCATTCTCTTTGTCTGCAGTGCATTAGCCACTGGTTTCAATACTTCTAGATACTGTGCTATTATAACTAGCACCAAAAAGACAATGATTTCCTAACTGCTGCATGCAGCTGGTAAGTTGAGTTTCTCTTGGCATAAACTCCCTGAAAAAGTCATTTTTTCATTGCTTTGCTTCTGCTTTTTTTCCATTGTTAGCTGGAAAATTCATCCGACATAAAGGCACAGGTCATTTTGGTGGCAGCCACTGTTCTCTTCAGTTTTAGAATGGCTTACTGAAGCATTTGTGTGGGAGGAAGATTTGGATTATGTAATAAACATAAACTGAAGTTTTAAATTAATCCTGTAATTCCACACACACTCCCCATGCCCAAGGAATGTTTCCTGCCACCATTCTCTAAGTTCTACAGTGTGTCTGAAATTGCAGAAAAATAATTTTGATTATCTTTGGAGTTCTTGAAAAATTAGGATGTAAGACTTGATGTCAGTTGTATTTTATGGTTATTTACGGCAGTGTGCTAACTAGAGTTTTTCTGTAGATTCATCAATTTTACTGCAGGGTAAGATTATTAAATTGTTCGACTCATAAGATTCCACCAAAATTCTAACTCTTCATCAGGAAACCACTCATATTTACATAAACTCAAATTAATGCACAATGCATTATGAGTCTGAAAGTAAGAATATGTGCAGTAGATTTAAGGGATCAATTATAAAATTCTAGTGATTTTTTTTTAAACATTGAGAGTTGTTAAATCCGTGGTTATTCCAGGGTTTACTGAATTGAAACCACATTTCTAGATGATTTCTCGTATTGATGATACCAACATGGTTGTTTTCTAGCTCATGGTCTTTTATTAATACATATGTATCATCTGCAATAGTGGGAATTAATGAAGTTCGGTGGCAGGAGGAACAAGACTTCTGGTCAGATGAATACAGGGTTATAAATACAAAATCAAATATGGGCAATGCAGGAGTAGGTTTAATAATGAATAAAAACATAGGGATGAGGATAAGCTACTATTAACAGCATAGTGAATGCATTATTGTAACCAAGATAGACACAAAGCCCATGCCTACCACAGTGGTACAAGTTTATATGCCAACTAGCTCCATAGATGATGAAGAGATTGAAGAAATGTATGATGTGATAAAAGAAATTATTCAGATAGTTAAGGAAGACAAAAATTTAATAGTCAAAGGGGACTGGAATTCGATAGTAGAAAAAGGAAGAGAAGGAAAAGTAGTAGGTGAATATGGACTGGGGTTAAGGAATGAAAGAAGAAGCCGCCTGGTAGAATTTTGCACATGGCATAACATCATAGTAACTCTTGGTTTAAGAATCATGAAAGAAGGTTGTATATATGTAAGAGGCCTGGAGACACTGGAAGGTTTAAGATAGATTATATAATGGTAAGTCAGAGATTTAGGAACCAGGTTCTAAATCGTAAGACATTTCCAGGAGCAGATGTGTACCACTGTAGATTAAAACTGAAGAAACTGCAAAAAGGTATAAATTTAAGGAGGTGGGACCTGGATTTGGATAGACTGAAAGAATCAGAGGTTGCAGAGAGTTTTGGAGAGAGCATTATGGAACAGTTGACAAGACCACGGGAAAGAAATACAGTATAAGAAGAATGGGTAGCTTTGAGAGATGAAATAGTGCAGGCAGCAGAGGATCAAGTAGGTAAAAAGATGAGGGCTAGTAGAAATCCTTGAGGAACAGAAGAGATGTTGAATTTAACTGATGAAAGGAGAAAATATAAAAATGCAGTAAATGAAGCATTCAAAAAGGAATCCAAACGTCTCAAAAATGAGATTGACAGGAAGTGCAAAATGGCTAAGTAGGGATGGCTAGATTACAAACGTAAGGATGTAGCAGCATATATCACTAGGGATAATATGGATACTGCCTACAGGAAAATTAAAGAGACCGTTGGAGAAAAGAGAACCACCTGTATGAATATCCAGAGCTGAGACGGAAAACCAGTCCTAAGCAAAGAAGGGAAAGCAGAAAGGTGGAAGGAATGTATAGAGGGTCTATACATGGGTGATGTACTTGAGGGCAATGTTATGGAAATGGAAGAGGGCATAGATGAAGATTAAATGGGAGATATGATACTGCATGAACAATTTTACAGAGCACTGTAGGACCTGGGTCAATATGATACTGCATGAACAATTTTACAGAGCACTGGAGAACCTAAGTCGAAACAAGGCCCCAGGAGTAGACAACATTCCATTAGAACTACTGATAGCCTTGGGAGAGCCAGCCATGACAAAACTCTTCCATCTGGTGAGCAATATGTATGAGACAGGTGAAATACCCTCAGACTTCAAGAAAAATACAATAATTCCAATCCCAAAGAAAGCAGCTGTTGACAGGTGTGAAAATTACTGAACTATCAGCTTAATAAATCATGGTTGCAAAATACTAACAGGAATTCTTTTCAGATGAATGGAAAAATGGGTAGAAGCTGTTTTGGGGAAGATGGGTTTGGATTCTGTAGAAATTTTAGAACACGCAAGGGAATACTCACCCTACAACTTATTTTAGAATGTAGGTTAAGAAAAGCCAAACCTACATTTCTCGCATTTGTAAACTTAGTGAAAACTTTTGACAATGTTGACTGGAATACTCTCTTTCAAATTCTGAAAGTGGTAGGGGTAAAATACAGGGAGTAAAAGGCTATTTACAATTTGTACAGAAACTAGAGGGCAGTTATAAGAGTCAAGGAGCACGAAAGGGAAGCAGCGGTTGAGAAGGGAGTGAAACAGGATTGTAGCTTTTCCACAATGTTGTTCAATCTGTATATTGAGCAAGCGGTATGAAAACAAAAGAAAAATTTGGAGTAGGAATTAAAATGCATGGAGAAGAAATGAAATCTTTTATGTTTGCCAACGACATTGTAATTCTGTCAGAGACAGCAAAGGACCTGGAAGAGCAGTTGAACAGAATGGACAGTGTCTTGAAAGGAGGATATAAGATGAACATCTACAAAAGAAAAATGAGGATAATGGAATGTAGTTGAGATCTGAGGGAGTTAGATTAGGAAATGAGACACTTAAAGTAAGCCAGGTAACTGCTGATGATCAAAGTAGAGAAGATATAAGAAGAGAAATTTGTTAACATCAAGTATGGATTTAAGAGTCAGGAAGTCTTTTCTGAAAGTATTTGTATGGAGTGTAGCCATGTATGGAAGTAAAACATGGACGATAAATAGTTTAGACAAGAAGAGAATAGGAGCTTCTGAAATGTGGTGCTACAGAAGAAAGCTGAAGATTAGGTGGGTAGATCACATAACTAATGAGGAGGTACTGAATAGAATTGGGCAGAAGAGGAATTTGTGGCACAACTTGACTAGAAGAAGGAATTGGTTGAGAGGACAGATTCTGAGGCATCAAGGAATCACCAGTTTAGTAATTGAGGGAAGCGCAGAGTGTAAAAATCGTAGAGGGAGACCAAGAGATGAATACACTAAGAAGATTCAGTAGGATGTAGGTTGCAATTGTTACTCGGAGATGAAGAGGCTTGTCGAGGATAGAGTGGCATGGAGAGCTGCATCAAACCAGTCTCTGGACTGAAAACCAAAACAACAACAACATCGTCTGCAAATAAAACAAACGGGGCATTTATAATGATGGGTAAGTCAGCAATGTAGAACAACAAAATGCATTTTAGAATAGAGCCTTGAGTGACACTTTGTGTATTGTTATGCATTTTGAAGAATAGTTGTTTACATTTGAAGAAATATTTACTCTCTGTTTCCTATTCTATATGTATAAAGTGAACAAGTGTAGAGAGCTACCCCTGATCGCATAACTGTCAGTTTTATAGATAAGCGGAGCATGATTTATTGAACAGAGGTGTTTTTGAGGACACAAAAGAGCTTTACTCTTCCTGTCTGATGATGCTTATATTGTCAACAGACATATTAATTGTATGTACAGTACTTCTTCCATGGTGGAAACCAAATTGATTTCTCAAAATAATCACATACTCTTCAATAAAATTTTGAATCTGGATGGCAAAAGCCTTTTTAGATTCTTTTGACAGGGCTGGAATAAGAGAGATGGGATGATAATTTCTCATATCCTCTCTTGATGCTTTTTTGAACAGCAGTTTTACTTCTGCAACGCCTTTCAGAAATGTCCATGTCCAAAAGATTGGTTTATTATTATAGATACTGAATGTCCAGTTATTTTACTCACAAATTTCATGACAAGGAGCTTTGATCCCCAGTTCAGATTTCACAACTGACCACACTGCCATTAATTTTTCTCATGTCCTAAAATTTATCTATTATTTGTCATTTGACAACTTACTTAACTATAATTTTATATTATCTAACATATTCATCCAAGTCAGTTTTTCCATTAGTCTTATTTCCTTATGTAACTCTCTTTTCTAAGCGCAGTGGTTTTTATACTGTTAGTGACTCATTTTAATTTTTTTGTTGCTTTGTTAAAAAAATGTTTTAGGTGGAAATTCTTCATTGAAAACACTTGCTACACTACTTAAAAAGGCTCCAGAATTTGCAATGCTTGAAATATTTTGGTTGAAGTGCCATTCTGTCTCTTTCAGCATATCATTAAATAAAATAAAGTTTTCATGATGAAAGTTTCTGATTAAAAAACCTTTTTTACATGGTTGTTCCCTGCTTTCTGTGGACAGCTCAGTGAATAAACCTGAATGATCGGAAATTCCTAAATCCATACAAAATTGACATGCATCATCAAACTGTTGTCAGTATATGTAGCTGACTGAGCATTTTCTCTTGTATGTCCAAATAAATTTAATTTGAAACTGTATTTTTTATTAAGTCAATGAATTTTTGAGTGCATTGATGTTGAGATCTGCAGCAATTAGAATTTTTTCTTGTTTTGTTTACTGAGGTGTTCTAGCAAACTTTGAAATATTCATAAGAAATTGTCAGTAAGTTTGACTAATACAACAGAAATATAACTGCAAGAAAGAAACTGATATTTCTTTGGCATTGATGCCATACATTTACTTTCAGGTCAAAATCCAGGTCTTCCATATCTTCAGATACCCATCAATCTAACAGCAACAGCGGTGTGAGGTATATTCCATCATCCACAAGTGATACAAGTGAACATGGTCAAGTCAGTTTCAACCCAAGTGGTATGCAACAAAAGTATCTTTATTTATAATTTATCTTAGTATCAGTATTGTACCTATACTCACAGTACTTAAAGACTTTGTAGCACCAACAACGACATAAATAAGGTGACAATGTACTTGTGCTTTTATAAATACAGAATTCCTCCTTGGAAACCTAGTAAGATAAAAGACCAATAGAAGTAAAACTGTAAACGACAATTAATGCCACTTAAAATTTGATATCAAAACTAGTAATTATGCACAAGTTGATGATGAATGTAACTGGACTTCTAACATACTAGTGCTTCAAGTTAACATACTAGTGCTTCAAGATGCTTTCCCATGTATTTATATTCTGTGGCCTCTAAATTTGCACCTTATCTTCTGAAAATAATTACTTATTCATTACTTTGTAACTGTGTAGAAAAGTTTTGTATGTCTTTAGTCCTTCAGTGTGTAAATTTGTGTAGCTTATTGTTTTCAGCTACTACTGTGATTTCTGTATCTAATAATCTTTTTCTAAATTGTTATTAGATGACAACACTATCATTTTTACCAGTTGTTTTAAAGATTCGTGATAATGAATCCATTTATAATAAGGGGCACTATGTTTTAAATACAAAGGCAATGAGGAGCAAAGAGGCTCAAGTCTAGGTGACAATAGATCTATTCAGGGACAATACTTTCCATAGTTTGGAAGTATCATTGGACTTCACAAGTTCATCCAGATATGTTATTCAGTTAAACTGTATTACGAGTTTTTTTATTGACAATAATGCTACAAGCATTAAAGTGGTGGTACAAGTATTGTCTTTTTGGGAATATAATATTAAACAAGAAATACCATAAATGCAAAGCATTTTTAAAGGCAACAAAATCTGAAGATTTATCCTTTTGGATAGAAAATTTAGCTATATTGGTTTTTATATGCCTCTTCCCTTGTTGTTTACATATTACCATAAAATCCTAGAACCATCACAGCTTTGACAGCTACACCTTAATTTGTAATGTTAAAAAGTATGCTTCAACACATAGCTTACACTGGAAATGTGCTTTTCATTTACTGAATAAAATTCATTTTCACTGATTGCCATTCTGATGTTTCCCTCTCTATGTGGCACTTACATCAGGACCTGCTGAGTCCTTATCCTGTTACTTGCAAGTGTGGACCTAATGTTGTTGCCTACTTTGCACTTTCAGTGTGACACATTTCACCCATATTTCAGTTTTAGGTGATTTATGTTACACCATTATTCTGAACACAGACACTGAGTATTATTTTTATTTAAAGAGACAAATTACAAGTTTTAAAAAAGCAATGCATTTCAGTAGTTACACAGGAGGTACCATGACAAATAAAGGGAGACCATAGAAGTTACAAGAGGATGTAGAAGTTAAATAATTTTAATTAGAAAGAGGAGGGTCTGAAGCCAAACAGTATCTGGATTACAGTTCTGAAGATGATGTATACCAATTTTCCATCACGATATAGAGGAGACATTGAGTCTCAGGCAGGCATAAGGAAAAGGATACTAGTATTCAGTCTTGAACTTTCCTTTGCTTGATTTAGTCTTCCAGCATTGGGTGATATAAAAAGTGGACCACAACAACTGACAGTGGTCAGTTGCTTTCGAGTATTCAAAACAGATAACATCATGCCTTTGCATGGGATCAAATGGCAACAGAATTTTATTTCCATCAATTAGCCAGGGTGTGCATTGGACGTTCAAAAAAGTTTCTACTCTCCTTGAAGATGTTCTCTACAGACAGGAACAAAACATTGAGTATGAACGTGACATACATTTGGCTATGGAAAAATAGGCAGGAATATTTTAATAAGTGTGACATTTCCAATCCTGAAATTTTACATTTTATGTATGTCTGTGTGTTTTTTCTCTTGTCAGCCCTGGAGAAGCACATTGCCCAGAATCTCAGCAATGTTTTCAGTTCTGTTTACATGTCTGTCAACCACTCAGTGCCCCAGCTATGTGGTGATGGTTACCTATACTTCTTTCATTACATATTATAAGCCCCTACTGTACATGTATCTATACTCACCATTCTTACAGACTGTGTTGATACTAACAGAGATATAAATAAGTTAACCATTTTCATCAGTAGCAGCCATTTGATACCCACTGGAAAGTAGCCACCTACAGAGCTCTTCAAGCCTTAATTCATTCAGTCTTCATTATTAGATGGCTTGTGTACAAATTATTATCATCTTATTCAAACATAACTGATGGTTTCTACTATTTTCTTGTTGATGTGTTGATTATAAATAATTTTAGCCTTATTGTAACTGATTTTCACCCCTCACTTTTTCAGTTAGTTGTTGAAGTTTATGGGCACTAGGAGAAAAGAGTACTATATCATTAGTGAAACATAAGTTTTTCTTGAAATAACTGGATTAATAGATCTGTCTCAAACCCAAAAACCAAATCTTTATTATTACTCTGATAAACACTAAACTATGAAAATCAATAAATTACAAAGAATAAGCAATGGTGATGAATTTCTCAGCTGTCTCAACTATCATCTCTGGATAACTGCCACTGTAATACATTGCCACAGTGCACCCCCCCCCCCCCCCCTTTTTTGAGGATGGGGCATGCAGGTACCATTGTGTGGCAACTGTCTGTCTGGATAATGTAGCTGCTGTTTCTTCTCTTCTGACTGTGCAAATCTTCTTCTGAAACCCTGGTGCACCTGTAACCGTTGGACATGTTGGATAAATGTGACATCCAGCTCAGGAGAACACTGGTCTGCACTGTCCTGTTGTTGATTGAGGTGTCTCACTAGGTGCCACAGCCAGTGCCCATGGCTTGCTTTGCTCTTTTAGAGGCTGCGGTTGATTGGCTGATGAGGCGTCTGGAGTGTAGGGGTGCAGAGGTATGACTTTCCTTCCTGCCCGCTTTCTCTGTCTGCCTGGACTGTGTGTTCAACTGGCTGCTCGTCCTCTTCCTTCTCACACATCTGTGAATTACTTTTCTCCTCATTCGTAAGGACCACTCTATTATCTGGTGTTAATGTGTCTTCACCTTGTTGCTTATTTGTGGTTCCGAGTGTTGTAGGCTGCTCTGTGTCCTCATCCTGTGCCACATATTCTGGCTTTAGTCTCTCTGTAGATACTGTCGTGGCCTTGCCTTCTTGCTCTATGAGAAAAGTATGTGTCTTATGGTTTAAGAGTCAGTATGGTCACACATATGGCGGGCACAATGATGGTTTGACTGCATCTACTCATAATCACACGTGAATATTGATGAAGTGCTCTATGAATAAATACAGGTCTTATTCTGTGAAGCAGAGGAGCCTGTGGGCGAAGTTTTTGCATTGAATGTCATAATTTTTGTGAGAAGTTGGTTAACATGCATGCTGAAAGTATCATTGTATTTTGTTGTTCTATGAAGTCAGCGGGAATACAAATTCCGCTGGCCAGGAACCAGTTGACTTGGTGCTAGATTGATATCAGCTGTAACAGCTGTTCACAACCCAAGCAGCACTGTCAGCAAAGCTTCAGTCCATGTCTCCTAATGACACATGAGTGCAACTTAAAGAGCTCTGTGGAGTCTTTTTACTGTACCATTGGTGGCAGGATGATAGCTTGTAGTCCACAAATAGGAAATTCCACATAATCTTGTAAGCTCCGAAAAAAAGTTCACACTGAAACTGACATCCCCAGTTGGTTGTCAGTTGGGACTCTAAATCTGGTGATCCTTACACTGAAAAAATTCCTAGCCACTGTATCTGGCTTCTGGCTAATGCATAGATCAGTCAGTCATTGTAAGTAAATACATATATCCTTCTGACAAGAGTAATGGTCCCACAATGTCTACATGTATACGAGTAATTCTTGTTGCTGAAGTACTGATATTACCAATGGATGCATAAACGTGCCATACAACCTTACATTTTTGACACTGTAAACATTCTCTTGCCCATTGTTGAAAATCTTTGTCTGTGTTTGGACAAGTAAAACGCTGAAAAACAAATTCCTGGATGTGGTAGGTCAAGAACCATGTGAAATATGGTCTTACTGAATTGTTCAGAAATGTTAGGGTGAATCTGACTGCATGCTGTGTTACACCAAAATGACATTTGCGTGGCCGGTACATAAATTTCTTTCAATTCATAACTCGAATTTTTGTCTTCCTTTAAGCTGTGCAATTCTTCATCCATTTTTAGCTGGCTGTGAAATTCCTTGAATCACTGTACACGCTCTTGATAGACAGTCTGCCACACTGTTGTCATAACCACTGATGTGATGTATGTCCATTGTAAATTGTTCTATGAATTCCAAATGTCTGATGCAATGTGGGGAACTCTCTTGGTGGGCATTGACTGGTGAGCAGTAGTCTGTATAAATAGAGAGGGGTCTTGCCTCTGTATCTGTACAGAAATATTTTACTGCTTTGTACATTGCCAGTAACTCCCCATCGGTAGCTGACCACAGATTTAAGTTGGTGTCAGATTTCTTGAAAAGAATGCCAGTGGCTGCCATATCCCTGCCTGCTACCTGCTGCTGCATTGCTACACCAATGGTGTACCATTAGATCCACCTCTGCAGTATGACTTGGTTGACATAAAAGAGTAGCCAATACCAAAGAATAATTGAGTTTAGAGAAATTTCCTGTCATCTGCTGTGACCATGTCACCTGATGTTTACCACTGGTATGTTTCCCTGGTAGCACTGCATTAAGGGGCTCTTGAATCTCAATGAGATGCGGCAAGTGATGCCTGTAAAAATTTATCTATCCCGAGAAATGACATAAGTCATGGTACATTTCTTGTTGGTGAATATTTACTATCGCTTGGATGTGCTTTGGAAGGGGTCTTATACTTTCTGCTGTTACCTCATACCTCAGGAATTTGATGTTCCATTTTGCTAATGTACACTTATCAGGGTTAAAAAGAACATCAAATTTTTGCAAACGATTGAATAATTGTCGTAAATGTCTCTTGTGTTCTTCCTCATCTCATGAAAACACCAAATATCATTGATATAGGCAAAACAATATTTTAATCCACATAAGTCCTCATCTATGAATCACTGCCATGTTTGCAGAGCATTCTGTAACCCAAATGGCATAAATTAAAAGGTATTATAACAACTGTTTTTGGAATATCACAGGGAACCATCGGAATCTTGGTGTACGCATTATCACAATCTATGGCACTGAATACTGTTGCCCCCTGCAACATGCCCTTAAAGTTTTGAATGTTTGGTATTGTTAAACAGTCTGTCTCTGTCCTGGCATTTAATGTTCTGAAATCACCATGAGGTGTACAGGTTTTGTCTTTCTTACTCACCAGATGTAGTGGCGATGCCCAAGGGCTGTCCGAACGATATACCATTCCTGTGTCTAACCATCTATCAAAGTATTGTTTGGCTGTTGCGTACTTCTGTGGTGCTAGGCAGCAGTACTGGGTGTAGACCAACAGAGCAGGTATAGTTGAATGCTTCCATTGCGTTGTCAGAGTGATAAACTCCAGGTAGTCATGCAACATTTGTGGAAATGGGTTGTCATCCTTAGCCATGATTGTTGTTGTTTAAAATTCCACCAGTTTGATGGCAGGAATCTTGTGTGACAAATCACTAGTAATTAGTAGTTGATTTAATATATCAGTTAGTAACATGAAATTTTCTGGGAAGTCTGTTCCCAGAATGGGATGGGCAACAGCAGCCACAATGAAATTCCATGTTCCTTAAATCTCTGGACTTAGTGTCACTGTCATTTGCTGCCTTCAGCGTAAACATTTGCCTGGGTTACATCATCCCAAAGCACTGTTGTGGCAGAATGCTAATATATGATCTGCTAATGACAAGATATTCTTTTCCATTCAGAGTGTCCTTGACAAAAATATGCCTGTCCTTGGTATTGCTGAATTGTTGATTAGCACTTTGCACAACAGTCACATTGTGTTGCTCCTGTCTCTCATTTAGATTTGTGGGGTGATTACATTATGTAAAAAAAATTGTGGTTGATAATGCCCCTTATCGGCCACTCTTGAAATTTGGGTACCTGCATGGTTGTACACACTTCTTAGCCCATAAACCAAACTTGCTGTGATACCAGCAGCACACTATCAAATTTTCCCTTCTTGAACATGACCTGTGGTCGTACTGTTGAGATAGCCACATCTTCCTTGGACACGGACTAGTGATGAGTTCTTATTCCAATATCGTAAAGCAGCACTGTAGGTTTGTCCACACAGTTTGTATTCTTCTTTTTTAATAGCTTCCACCTTCCTCTCTCCTGTGTTGTCCTCTTGGGGTTTATCCTCTGATTCCCCCTTAACTCTGGCACATTTCCTTGATGTTGTAGTCGCTGGTACAAACTGGGACTTAGTGTCCACTTCTCCCACCAATTCTGATAGCAACAAGTTATTGTGGGCTGTCAGTATTAATCCAATATTTGTTGGAAGACAGTTATGCCAAATAGTACATAATGGTTCATCTGAATATAGACTATATCCAGTTTACAAAAATGTAGCTCAGTTTGACACTGTTGTTTTCTACATTATACTGTTGGAAAATGTTGTCCACTCACGTAAATCACTCTTTTTGTAATGTAGTCCAAAATTTCAGCAAACAAAATGTTGTAGTCTTACTTCTGGTAGCTGTAGTGATTCGCTCATTTGTGCCGAAGACTACTGTACACTTGTATCTTCCCATTGCTCTGCCATCATTGCGCTGTACTGCTTTTTATTTGTGACTTGCAAGGTATTCTTTTTTTGTTCAGAGTCACCAATGTATCTGCTCATTATTCTCTATTCATGTCTTATCCAAAAACCAAATCTCTGTTATTACTCTGATAAACACTGATCTATGACAACCACTAAATTAAAAGAATAAACAATAGCGGTGAATTTTTCCTCCATATCAATTATTGTCTCAGGGCTGCTGTCACTGTAATACATCGCCACGTGTGTATTTCCATCAATATGAATTTCTTTCTCTGTTTCCTATTGTAGGAATCTGAAATTTCACATATAATTACAGTCCAGCCTGGATTTTTCATAATTTCATTTTTTATGTTCAGTGTCATCAGATTTTTTTAAAATCTCTGTATTTCAGTTGTTCTCATTTATTAATGACAATGCAGGTACAAGATATGTTAAATTCTTTGTTATTCCCTGAAGGAAGTGTGCCTCAGCCTATGTACAGACCATCATTCAGAATGGAGTGGTTCAGAAGGAAGTGACAACAATTTTCTCTTGCTATATGTATTGCTTCTACTAAACAAGAAGGAACAGACACACTTTTATAATTTTCACATTAGGTCTGTCTGTATACAATTGAACGAAATGAATATTCTCATGTCATACAGGTTTCACCTTTATTTGTAGAATAGGCATCATTAGTGGCCTGAAATATCAACACTGTGCATTCAGCAATATTATAAGGAAAGTTGCTACTCACCATATAGCGGAGATGCTGAGTCGCAGATAGACACAACAAAAAGATTTTCACACTTAAAGCTTTTGGCCAGTGGCCTTTGTCCACAGTAGACATACAAGACACACACGCACACACACACACACACACACACACACACACTCATGCAAACGCAGCTCACACACATGACTGCAGTCTCAGGCAACTGAAACCACACTGCGAGCAACAACACCAGTGCATGATGAGAATGGCGACTGGGTGGGGAAAGGAGGAGGCTGGGATGGAGAGGGGGAGGAATAGTATGGTGGCGATGACGGACAGTGAAGTGCTGCAGGTTGAGCAGTGGGATGGGGAGAGGTGGGGAGGAGGGGCGGGGGGGAAGTAGCGGAAAAGGTGAAAAATAGAGAGAAATAAATAAATAAATAAATAAATAAGAAAGACTGGGTGTGATGGTGGAATGATGGCTGTGTAGTGCTGGAATGGGAGCAAGGAAGGGGCTGGATGGATGAGGACAGTGACTAACAAAGGTTGGGGCCAGGAGGGTTACGGGAATGTAGGATGTATTGCAGGGAAAGTTCCCACCTTCACAATTCAGAAAAGCTGGTGTTGGTGGGAAGGATCCATATGGTGCAGGCTGTGAAGCAGTCATAGAAATGAAGGATATGATGTTTGGCAGCGTGTTCAGCAGCAGGGTGGTCCACTTGTTTCTTGGCCACAGTTTGTTGGTGCCATTCATGTGGACAGACAGCTTGTTGGTCGCCATGCCTACATAGAATGCAGCACAGTGGTTGCAGCTTACCTTGTAGACCACACGATTGGTTTCACAGGTAGCCCCGCCTTTGATGGGATAGGTGATGTTAGTGACTGGAGTAGGTGGTGGTGGGAGGATGTATGGGACAGATCTTGCCTCTAGGTCTATTACAGGGGTATGAACCAAGAGGTAAGGGGTTGGGAGCAGGGATTTTGTAAAGATGGATGAGTTTATTGTGGAGGTTCAGTGGATGGCGGAATACCACTGTGGGAGGGATGAGGAGAATAGTGGGCAGGACATTTCTCATTTCAGGGGATGAGAAGAGGTAATTGAAACCCTGGAGGAGAATGTAATTCAGTTGCTCCAGTCCTGGGTGATGCTGAGTTAAGAGGACAATGCTCCTCTGTGGCTGGACGGTGGGGCTGTGGGAGATGGTGGGAGATTGGGAAGATAAGGCATAGGAGATTTGTTTTTGTACAAGGTTGGGAGGATAATTATGGTCAGTTAAGGGTTCAGTGAGACCCTTGGTATATTTCAAGAGGGACTACTCATCACTGCAGATGCAATGACCATGGGTGACTAGGCTGTACAGAAGGGACTTCTTGGTATGGAATGGGTGACAGCTATCGAAGTGGAAGTATTGCTGTTGGTTAGTAGGTTTGATATGGATGGAGGTACTGATGTAGCCATCTTTGAGGTGGACGTCAACATCTGAGAAGGTGGCTTGTTGGGTTGAGTAGGACCAGGTGAAGCAAATGAGGAAGAAGTTGGTGAGGTTCTGGAGGAATGTGGATAGGGTGCCCTCACCTTCAATTCAGATAGCAAAGATCTCAGGCGAGGGGTTTAGGATTCTGGGTGTTTAGGAAGGATTCCTCTAGATGGCCCATGGATATTTAGGCATAGGATGGTGCCATGCGGGTGCCCATAGCTGTACCCTGGATTTGTTTGAAGGTAATGCCTTCAAAGGAGAAGTTATGGTAGGTGAGGATGTAGTTGGTCATGGTGACTAGGAACGAAGTTGTTGGTTTGGAATCCATCAGGCGTTGGGAAAGGTAGTGTTCAATAGCAGTAAGGCCATGGGCATTAGGAATGTTAGTGTACAGGGAGGTGGCTCAATAGTGACGAGCAGGGCACCGTGTGGTAAAGGGTGCAGGAAATGGTTGGTATCTTTTATATAGGAGGGTAGGTTCCAGATAATACGTTGAGGGTGTTGGTCTATGAGAGCGGGGATTCTCTCAGTGAGGGCACAGTAACCAGCCACAATGGGGTGTCCTGGGTGGTGAGGTTTCTGGAATTTAGGAAGCATGTAGAAAGTAGGAGTGCAGGGAGTGGTAGGGATGAGTAGAGAGATGGGCTCCGGGGAGAGTTTCCGGAATGGGCATAAGGATTTAAGTAGTGACTGGAGACACTGCTGGATTACTGGAATGGGGTCACTGTGGTAAGGTTTGTAGGTGGAAGTATCTGACAGCTGGTGGAGTCCTTCCACCAGGTAATCCTTGCAGTTCAGAACAACAGTGCTGGAGCCTTTGTCCGCAGGTAGGATTATAATGTTGGGATCAGTTTTTAGATGGTGGACTGCAGTTCTTTCCGCAGATGTAAGGTTAGTTTGCATGTTGAGGGATTTGGGGAACGATTGTGAGGCAAGGTTTGAGGTTAAGAAACTCTGGAAAGTTAACAGGGGTTGGTTTGGGGGCAGTGAGGGTGGATCACAGTTGGATGGAGGAGTGAACTGAGTTAGGCAAGGTTCAATATTGGTCTCTGGTTGAGTCTGATTGGTAGGGTTGGTGGAGAAAAAGTGTGTCCACTGTAGGGACTGGGAGGAGGAGACAAGCTCTTTAACAAGTCCTGCATGATTGAATTTTGGAGTGGGGCAAAAGGTGTGGCCTTTGGAAAGGACTGATATTTCTGTGGGGCTAAGGCTTCTGGAGGAAAGTTTCATGACTGCACTGTGGGCCTGTTTAGGTTCTGGATTCTGTGTGATGGTGGGAGGGACTTTTGGATGGTGGGGTAAGTGTAATAGGTCTGCAAGACACGGTTTGTCAGCTATAAGGGGGCGTGGGGGAAGTTTTGTATGTTTTTGTAGAGGTGGTGGACAGTGGCACTCCAAGGCGGGAGAAGGAAGTGAGCAGGATGGAGAGCTTTTTGAGGTGGTATCGTGCATGTTACTCAAGTTCCTGTAGGGCAAGAGTTTCAATTTGTGTTATGGGTTCCAGGAATTTGGGGTTGCATAGCAGGAGAATTTTGTGGATGGAAAGAAGTCACTTAGCTACTGCAAGGAGGTTTGGGGTTGGTTTATATGGTTTTGCAGGGCTATGTTGGTGAGGGCTAACGATTGGCAGAATTTCAGCACGTGGAGGTCGTTGTGGAAGGAGGGGTGGCAGCCAGAGATGGGTAATTTGATGATAAGGCCATTAGGGAGGACTCCATGAGCCAAGCAACAATGCAGGAACAGAATGTGGGACTGGGATAAGGAGACAGTGGTGATGCAGATGGAAGGAACAAGGATTCATGAAGGTGGAAAAATGTGAAAAATTACTTGATTTCCATTGTTTCATTGTACATTCAGGTTACGCAAAATTCTGACACTTTCTGATTTTCTACAACAAAGCATTTTTTTTCTTTTTCTTGCAGTGTTTTTATTGTGAGGTGGCACAAAGAAAATTCATTCCATTCAGTTCATTATAGATGGAGCTACATAAAAATTATTACACACTACTGAGGACAACAGGACAAGACGGGACCCACTTCTGTGTTTCAGAGTTCATGTTGACATAGACAGATTCTATGGGGGAGAGGACATGGCATCTTCAGTCATTTTCAGATGTGCTTAAGTTTAAACTCAAAACAACTTGACAGTGTGATACAGTGAAAACACAAAATGGGTACTGTAGTTGTGCCACACACAGTGTGTTTGTTAGGTAGTTATAAAATCTTTCAGATCCAAGTTAATACTGATTAGTTTCATCTGACTTGTGCTGGATTTTTTCGAATATTTGCAAAGTATACAAAAATAGGAAAAACACCATGAAGACATTATTGGAATGGGAAATTGGTAGATGTGTGATGTACATGTACAGATGATTACAATTTCAGAAAAAATGGATGATTTATTCAAGAGAAAAAGCTCCACAAATTGTGCAAGACAAAAACACATTGGGCCACCTTTGGCCCTCGTGCAAGCAGTTATTGGGCATGGCACTTATTGATGGAGTTGGATGTCTTCTCGTCAGAGATATCATGCAAAATTCTTTCTTGCTACTGCGTTAGATCATTAAATTCCTGAGCCTGTTGGAGGGCCCAGCTCTTGGGGAGAGATCTGATGACCTTGCTGGTCAAAGTAGGGTTTGACAAGCATGAAGACAAGCATTAGAAACTCTCACTGTTTGCAGGAGGGCATTGTCTTGCTGAAGTGTAAGCCGCAGATGGCTTGACATGAAGGGTGAAAAAGGGGTGTGCTGTGCTGTAAGGATACTATGGATGACAACTAAAAAGGGTCTTGCTATGAAAAGAAATGGCACCCCAGACCATCACTTCTGGTTGTCAGACAGTATGGTGGGCAGCAATCAGGTTGACATCCCATCACAGTCTGGTACACCTCCAGATACACCTTTGCTGGTCATTGGGGCTCATTTCAAAATGAGACTCGTCTCTGAAGACAATTCTACTCCAGTCACTGAGATCTTAAACCAAATATGCCTGACACCACAGCACAGAAGTTTGGTGGTGTATAGAGGTCAGTGATAGTGCAGTGGCCACTGTGAGCACATCCTTGTCGTTGAAGCACCAGTTGCCCGTCAGATCAATTATAATGATGAATCTGGGGCTCTGAGTGCTTCTCTGTCAATTGTTCTGTCCTCACATTCTGTCATCTGTCCAGATCAACGTCTTCCTTCTTGTGCTGTGCTTAACAATGGTTCACCTATTCCCAGTGCTTTTTTTTCTAAAAAAAAGTTTGAGGGTGCTCCGACATTGGATATAATGCAGCGAAAATTACTTATAACTGAAGCATGGGATATCACCCGCCTGCTTTTAGTCATGATGTCATCAACATGTAGAACTAAAAAATAATGGTGTCGGACTCTTCAGTTGACTTTACAGCTCAAATCAAGCAGGCGATACCAAGAAACACTCAAACATATAAGGGAAGGTGGCATCGAACACTTCAGTTTACATCGCCTCAAATGAACATGCAATTCCCACCAACCCATGAACAATAAAAGAAAATGGTATCGTACACTTCAATTGACCCAATTTTTAATACAACTGAAAATTTATTTAACCATAAAACTACAGTGTGACTTACATTAATAGCATTACAACAGTTTCCAAACTGACTTCATTCAGTTCATGGCTGCTGTAGTCTTCACACCTTCTTATTTTACTCTTGCTATCAGTAGCAAGATGTCTGTCTTTCCTGAACCAAGAGCATACACAGTCCATGGGCTGGAACAACATCAGTGGAGGACCAATCAACTTTATGAACATCAGATTGCTGACTGTGGAAAGATGAAATGAAGCTCTTGTTGGCGAGATGATCAGATTCATTTGGGAAAACCCATGTTCACATTCACTCATTGATATACGAACACTTTTCAGTGCATTCTGAAGAGGAAGGAGGGATGCTGGAATTTTCTTCTCCATCAAATACTCCCAAATATTCTACATATTTTTCTCTCTGGAAGAGCAAAACGACTACATAAAGTTTTGATATTTGTTTCACTATATGTTATTCCTGGATTCTCAGGCCAATTTGACGAGTCCAAAGCTTTCACACATTCAGAGAGGGCAAAATGATATTGTAAAAAAATTACTTTGTCTACAAGAAAGTTTAGGGGTACACATCCCCCAGTGTTCCCCCAGAAAAATAGCACTGCCTATTCCCGGTAACGTTGTTGAATAGTGGAATCACACTTATTCAAATGTTGAGTGTTTCAGCTATTACTCCAACTGGTTTCTAAGATCCCAACTACTCATCTATTCTCAAACACTGACATCTGTTATATATAGATCTGTTTATATATAGATCACATGCCTGTCTGTGATGCAGAGTTACTGTCCAATAGAGAAAGGGAATGAGATTCACAGGGATTTTATGCCAAGATATCAACATGTTCCCTGTTTACTATCCATGCCAGCTGCACAGTGCAACTGCACTGCAGCACCACTCATTTATCCGAGGCCACCAAGATTTACAGTTTTGCATTTTCTGTTGATACCTGTAGGAACAGCAGTTTGTGACCCAATTTGTGTAACTCCTTCTTGGTGTGTCTTTTTTTCTTAGAGGTATTTTCTTATTTTCTTACCTTAAAAGCAATATTAAAATATGAATTTATAAGCAGAACAAAGGACTAATATTTCATTTCAGGGAATATTGTTTGCTGGTTATTTACAAATTGACTTTCATTAAAATCTGCATGTGACAAAGTAACACACTCTGCTGGTGATGTCTGGTTGAAAGAGACTAAATGCACAGGTCATCAGTCTCTTATTCACCCACTAGGACCAAATCTGTGTACCCAGTGTGTCTGTGTCTAGAGTTAATCCTACATGCAACTGTAAGAACATTTTCCAAATGTTTGCATAAACTGTGTCTGGAATGGTAAGTGGCCAGCACCCTGGTTTTCACCTAGTGGGATATGGAAAACCACCTAAAAACCACATCTTGGTCAAGTGGTTCTCCAGACCTTATCGTTAGTCCATATAGTGGATTCAGTCTGGATTCAGGTAAGTGAAAACTTGGACTTGATAGATGACTGTTGAAGCAAAGCAGTCAACAGTGTGCAACAGTTGGAAATCAGTCACACACCAGTTACATCAGTCTTACTCAGACATACTGGTCCCAATAAACGTTTATTCATTACTTCAGTAGTCTGCCAAATTATTATAAAACCCCTCTAGCAGTTTGAATGCATCATTGTGTATTATAGTCACCCAGCACTCACATATGCAGTTGTTAACTAACCTCCATGACCACTTGTGCATTATCAGATCATTAATCACAACAGACCAGTTAATGCTCTTATCACAGTCTTTTTGATTGTACAAAGGATCAGTGAAGAATTGCTAGATAGAAACTTCTGAGTTTTCATGACACATTGAAAGAAATGCTAACCACATCGTAAAACCAATGCAACATCATAAATTGAGAGGAAGGCTAGTGAGACCATAATACTGATGGAGTCCCACTTATATGCTGAGGTTGTCACAACTGATTAGTCTGTTACAGTTATTGTGTATCAGCTAAACAGGGCTCTTGACTGGAGTGTTGTAGCATCAACAATGCTACTGTGAGCATAGCATGCCAAGGTTTGATGTTGTTCACATGTCTTGTCATACATTTCTGGCCTTGAGATTCTAGAATACCATGAGCAGGGTTGTCGGAAACCATGGTGTCACATATTAGTTTCTGGAAAGTTGGTATTCTGGCACAGCTGGAAGACTGTTAGGACTAGAGGACCAAGAAAACTTGAAACAATTCTACAGGGCTTGGCATAAGCCTAAGATTTCTTTTGAAAGTAAACAAAAGATATTTCATGAAAATCATTCAGTTATGTGAAGTAAAGCGCTCACATAGACTTAGAAGATTTTTAGGAAGAGTCACAGAAACTGATCAGTGATTGTAAATGATACCATAAGATTATAATGGGAGATTTTAAAATGGAAATAGTGCAATAACTGAGGAATTGTTCTTCTGTATGAAATTTTTGACCCAACATTAGAAATGACAGAGGCCATACACTGTTTTAAAAGGAAAACTCTTTCGAGTAAACTATACATAGTGACAGGATGGCTGGTCAGTATTTATCTTCTAGACTTGAAATTGTAGTACTGTTAAAACACACTTGAAAGTTAAAAAACCTATTTCCAATGAAGTTGACTCTCTCCTCAACTGTTGTATAATACAATTTAAAATAAACATCTCTAGGTATGTACAGCTATAAAAAGGCAAGAAGGAAAGTCCCTCAGTACCTGCTTGTTGCTGCTTTTTGTTGGATTTGGTGCTTGTTGAAAATCAAGGCTTGCTGGAAACAGTTGTTTCAGGAAGGAATATGATCAGGGCTGATTTTGAAATTTGAACACTGCTGCTACAATCATTCATTTTACTTTCACCTCTACATGTATATTTCCATACGATTCCACAGATCAATCTCCATACTATTACAAACATCAATCAGCTCACTTCCAGACAAAACCAGCCTTTTTCACAGTTCAACTGTTCACATAAAAACTCATCAATCAACTGCTTGTCATACGCATATCAGTAAGAGCAAAGATACAAGAAGTCACAGTTCAGCGATCTTGAAGTACATTATCTTTTTATTCAAACAGTTTCATATATAATTAAATACTTCTTTTATGGATATTGTCAGATTACTAATAAAAATACATTATAGAAAGATGGTGATAATTTCAAACATGATTATTATTCTGAATTAAATTGGAAGTATGAAAAATAATTACATTGTCTGAAAATAAAGCTTATGATAATATTCATGTGTTATTTCTTTTTATGAGAAAAATAAGAATAAGTCGAGTTATCACAAGCACAATAACTATGAAATTATGTGTATCTGTCATCTAATTTTGATGAATGCCTTACTGGCCGAAAGCTTTGTTTCTGACAGTCTTGTTGTTGTGCCTATCTGTAACTCAACATCTCCACTATATTGTGAGAGCTATTTTCCTTTGCATAATATTGTTAAATTATGACATTAATCACATTGGATTGTGTCATGAATTTAAAGTGAGTTTTTGTATTCTACAATACATGTTGGAGACAGGAGCTTTGACCAGTTACATTACACTGGCTCTCAGAATTATTAGTTCCTTCCTCAGGGAGAAAGCAAGGATAGGTTGCAGAAGGTTAGAAAGGAGGGACAAATGACTCAGACACAAGGTGAGAGGGACCCACCTGACAGGTAAAGGCAGTGGCACAGAAATGTCAGCCAAGGAAAGAAAACAAAAGAAAAAGCTATGACAAAATACAAAAAAAATATAAGAACACCAAATAAATATGAAAATGTTGACCTGACAAAGACAGAAGAGAGAAACAAACAAAGATCTTGCAAGTATGAAGAAAGCAAAAGAAAAGAGAAGGTCAGATAGAAAAAGGCAGCTGCTAAAGATAACTATCACTCTCCTCTCCATAATGTACAATATTTCACTAAAATTATCACCATGCCTTTAGATAACTATTGCTTCTAATCAGCAAAGAAACAGTATAGCTTGTGATGTAGATATAAGACAACTGATGATATGTATGAGTGAGTTAAATCACAGAATAGAGCAATAAGTAACAACTAGCATTTTCCCATGGAGTAATAGATTTTGACAAAATTTTCAAGTGACTTTGATTAAATGTGTTCTTACAACTCTTGAGAAACAAAAAACTGATTAAACCTACATAAAAATACTGAAGAACGTGTATGTCAATGCAAGAGATTCAGTTAGACTTCATCAGAATAGCGACAATCGCAGAATTGTAAAAAGAATCAGGTATGGTAATTTCCCTATTGCCAAAACTATTCTCAGTGTTCACAAGGAAAGTTTTCAGGTCCTTGAACTGGAAAAATGAATGAATATGTGTCAATGGAGCATCTCTGAACCACCTTACTTACGCTGCTGACATTAGAGTAGACTACACGAAAAAATAGAAAACTAATTATATTTGGGGATTTCAGCAATGACTTTGCAAGTGAGTCCAGACAAAAAACTGCTTTACTGAACCTCTTAGCAACTTTCAATTTAAATGCTAATACAGAAACACCAACTCACATCACAAAAACCTCATCCACAATCCTTCATCAAATATTTACAGATGTGCCCTTGCAATATTCAACTCAAACCCACAACACAGGCTTTGGGGAGCCCACAGCCCAAGAAATTAGTATAAGATTAGGAAAACAGTTTGGTTCAACTGAATGTCTTAAAACTACATCTAGGAAGTATAACGACCAGAATATACAACATTTCCTTAACTACCTGAGTAAAGAAACTTGGGAAGACATCTATGAATGTAAAAGTACAAATGATAAATTCAACAAAATCCTAAATAGTTTTAGCTATTATTTTGAACTTTGCTTTCCTTTCCATAAAAAGACAGTCACAAAAAGGGATCTGAAAATAAAATGGGTCACAACAGGGATACAAATATCTGCAAAGAAAAAGAGATTACTTCATGTAATATGTAGGCAGCACACCACATCCCCAGAATTTGATTCCTATTTTAAGAATTAGAAAAAGATTTTAACTAAAGTCATAAAAGAAGCAAAAAGAATTGCAAATAATTCCTTCATAGCAAATGCACCAAATAAAATGAAAGCCACATGGGACATTGTAAGGCATGAAACAGGAGTCAAATGGAGAGAATACCATAATATCAAACTGAAAGGAAACTCGTCTGTAATATCTGATCCCCAGCAGATAGCAAGTAAATTTAACTCATATCTCTCTGAGGCAGCTGAGAGTCTGGTGCAGCAAAACTTTCAATATGCTGCCACTGCAAATCAGATTAAAACTATCCCTAGTGACAAATCTCTCTTCCTATATCCAACAAATGAACAGGAAATGCTAGAAACAACAGAGGAGCTAAAATCAAAATTTTCCTCTGGTACTGAAAACATACCAGACCATATCATTAAAAAATATGCACCCTTAGTATTTAGGCCCTTGCTAGACATATGCAATAGTTCACTTTCTCAGGGAATCCTCCCAGAAAGGTTAAAAATAGCTAAAGTGAAGCCATTGTACAAAAAGGTTGAAAGAACAGATATAACAAATTATAGACCAGTATCTCTACTATCTATTTTTTTTAAAATGATTGAAAAAATCTTTTATAAAAGACACGTAGATTTCATTGAAAAAAATAAACTTTTCTCAGCTACACAGCATGGTTTCCAAAAATGTAAATCCACCGAGACAGCTATTATCAATTTCCTAAATGAAGCTTTAAATGCATTAGATAAAAAAGAACGCATAGCAGCAATATTCGTAGATTTTTCAAAAGCATTTGACATCATTAACCATGGTCTATTGCTTAGAAAGCTAGAAAATGTTGGTGTCAAAGGCCCAGCATATGAATGGGTAAAGTCATATCTAAAAAACAGACACCAAATAGTTCAAGTCTTGTACAAAGAAGGAAGAAATTTAATTTCCTAGTGTGTTAAATATGGTGTGTCGCAGGGTTCCATAATGGGACCAATCTTGTTCTTGCAGTTTGTAAGTGACTTGGAACCACCCAATATGTCGAAGATACAAATATACTTATCAAAGGTAAGACCCCAGAAGAGCTCCAAAATGAAATAAAAAATATCATTTCAGGTGTATCTGAATGGTTTACAATGAACAACTTAATATAAACACACATAAAACAAACACTGCGCATCTACACACAGTGCAGAATAAATAACCCTTAACTGCAACCATAGAACTGTTAGGCAAAAGTCCTGAAATTGTAAATAGCACCAAATTTCTGGGAGTTTGGATCCAAGATGACATAAGATGGCAGAAACACACACAACACCTATGTAGTAAATTAAATACCATTTATTATAGTATAAAAATTCTTGCTGGATGCATATCAATGCAAGTCATTAAAAATAAAAAATGCCCAGGCAGATCACTACTAAGATATGGTTTAATCTGCTGGGGAAATTCACCACCCAGCAAAAGCTGTTTTATTGCACTAAAAAGAATTATAAGAGCCATGAAAGGCACAGCACCTCGATCTTCAAGCAAACCCTCATTTAAAAAACCTTATATAGGCCATTACCCTGCCTATATATCCTAGAAACAATAATGTTTATAAGGAAAATCGTAGATGAAAATAGCAAGATTGCCCCAAAAAACCAAAATACCCTTTTATACAACACAAGAAATAATCAAGATTTACATAAGCAGTTTTCACATACAACACTAAAACAAAAAGGACCCTTGCAAGCTGGAAAAAAACTGTATAACAAACTACCTAAAAAAATTAAAGCAATATCTGGCATGCATAAATTCAAAACTGCAATGAGTGACCACTTGCTACAGAATTGCTACTATAGTGTTGATGAATTTTTATCTACAATGTAAATAGGTGTAAAATCTAAATAGTTTATACAATTAAGGCCAAAATAAGAAATTTGTACATGTAGATTTATCTGTGTATTATATGTAGTCTATTACATATATGTGTGTACCTGATAATTAAGGCCGAAGTAAGAAATGTGTATGTGAAAAATTTATTTGTGTATTTGTGAAATGTTATTCCCATATGTTAGACTTATATTGCTATATACTGGAAACCATACAACAGTTTTCTGTTAAACTTTATTTCAATTATTTCATTATGTTCTCCTGTACAAAGTATGATTCACAGGATCAATAGATACACAATATAATACAATACAATAATGAAGTCGACATCTACAAATACATTCATACTTCATAAATGACTGTGGTGTGTATGGCAGAGGAAACTTCCCATCAGGGTTTCTTCCAGTTTCATGTGTGTGTGAGAAGAATGAGTGCTTAAATGCCTCAGTGCATGCTGTAATTAGTATTACCTCATCTTTGTGGACCTACAGTAGTAGTATGTAGGTTGCTGTAGTGTATTCCTAGACTCCTCATTTAATACTGTTTCTTGAAAATTTGTTAGTAGGCTGTTGCAGGATTGTTTGCATCTTATCTTCAGAAGTCTGTCATTTCAGGTTTTTCAGCATCTCTCTGATGGTCTACCGTGGATCAAATAAACCTGTGACCATTTTTGCTGTTCTTCTTTGTATACATCTAATATCTCCTGTTTATTTGGTATAGGTCCCATACACTTGAGAAATATTCTAGGGTCAGTGACACATGTATTTTGTAAATAGTCTAATTTATAGATTGACCACATTTTCCCAATATCCCACCAATGCAGTGAAGTCTGCTAGTGGCCCTTACCTGAGGCTAAGCCTATGTACTCATTCCATTTCATATCTTTATAAATTGTTACATTCAAATTTTTTGATGAGTGTACTTGTTTCAGCCATAACTCTTTGATATTGTAGTCATAAGATACTAGGCTTTTGCTTTTTGTGTAGTGCAGAATTTTAGAACCTTTGTGCCACTTTAAAACTTATCAATATCTGGGTGGATAATAATTCATGCACCTTCATCAGACAATGCCCCATTCTAGATAATCCAAGATTTCTAATCCAAGAATATCTTGATGTCAGTAATAGTCTATTAGATTTAAATTTGCAACATTATCAACAAGGGTTCCTACACACTTCCCTGGGTCAAACCTGAATTTACTTCTACATCTGCCAGTGACTCTCCATCCGAGACGACATGCTGTCTCCTCCTTAACAAGAAATCCTCTACCTATCAAAAATTATGTTTCTACATCAGTACTCTGAAAACCACATTACGATGCATGGCAGAGGTTACCCCATACCATTACTAGCCATATCCTTCCCTGTTCCACTTGCAAATAGAATGAGAGAAAGACAACTCCATATGAGCCCCAATTTCTTTAATCTTATATTCATGGTCCTAACACGCAATGTATGTTGGAAAAAACAGAATCATTCTGCAGTCTGCTTCAAGTTCTGTTTCTCTAAATTTTGTCAATAGTGTTCCTGCTGAAGAATGTTGCCTTCCCTCCAGGGATTCCCATTTGAATTCCTGAAGTATCTCTGTAACATTTGCATCTTGTTCAAACTTACCAGTAACAAATCTAGCAGCCTGACCTCTGAATTGCTTCAATGTCATCCTATACTCTGACCTGGTATGGATTCCAAACACTCAAGCAATACTCAAGCAGTACTCAGACTAGTGTGCTAGATGTGGTCTCCTGTACAGATGAACCACACTTTCCTAGAATTCTCTGAATAAACTGAAGTTGACTATTCACCTTTCCTACTACTATGCTCAGATCCTTGCTCCATTTCATATCACTTTGCAATGTTATGCCTAGATATTTAAACAAATGTAACTGTGTCAAGCAAGGCACTGCTAATGCTGTATCTGAACATTATGGGTCTGTTTTTCCTACTCATCCCCATTAACTTACAGTTTTCTACATCACACCAACTAGAAATTTTGTTCAAGTCACTTTGTATCCTCCTGCAGTCACTCAGTGAACACACTTTACCATACATAACACCATCATTAGCCAACAACCCCAGATTGCTGTCCACCCTGTCTGCCAAATCTCTTATGTGTATAGAGAATAACAGTGGTCCTATCACACTTCTGCAAAATGGCTAAGTAAGGATGGCTAGAGGACAAATGTAAGGATGTAGAGCCTTATCTCAATAGGGGTAAGATAGATACTGCCTACAGGAAAATTAAAGAGACCTTTGGAGAAAAGAGAACCACTTGCATGAATATCAAGAGCTCAGATGGAAACCCAGTTCTAACAAGGGAACCTCCCCATCGCACCCCCCCTCAGATTTAGTTATAAGTTGGCACAGTGGATAGGCCTTGAAAAAATGAACAGATACATCAAGAAAACAGGAAGAAATTGTGTGGAACCATGAAAAAAATAAGCAAAATATACAAACTGAGTAGTCCATGTGGAACATAGGCATCATCAGGTAGAGTGTAAGCTCAGGGGCGCCGTGGTCCCACGGTTAGCATGAGCAGCTGCGGAACGAGAGGTCCTTGGTTCAAGTCTTCCCTCAAGTGAAAAGTTTACTTTCTTTATTTTCGTAAAGTTGTGATCTGTCCGTTCGTTCATTGACGTCTCTGTTCACTGTAATAAGTTTAGTGTCTGTGTTTTGCGACCGCACCGCAAAACCATGCGATTATTAGACGAAAGGACATTTGATCGCAAGGTCATAGCTCAGCTGATTCCTCCACAGGAAAACACATCTGATATAGAATATATGACACTGGTGACGGCATGTGCGTCACATGACAGGAATATGTTGTCGACCCACCTAACTTGTACACTTGGCGAATGGGTAAAAAGATTCTTCTACCTTGCCCGATTTAGGTTTTCTTGTGGATGTGATAATCACTCCCAAAAAAGTGATGAAAACATAAGAGTTTGTCACATAAACTGCAACAAATGAGTGCAACAGTTTCACAGTCACACAGATTTCCCTGTGCTCTGTCAAAACATATGTTTTTAACGTTTATCAAATTTTTCCGTGTGTAGACCGTCAAATCCTGCATATGTCCAAGCACATCTGAACATGTCCTGGAATTTTGGAGAGCAAAGTTGATTATGTGTCAGTGCCTGAACTTTGATAATTGACACATGATCACGTAAACAATACTGCTCTGTGCACCTGTGCAGTTTCGCAAAATCATAGCATCTTTTCACAAAGTGTTTCACTTGCCGAAAACCAAACACATCTAATATAATAAAATAAGAATATATAGTTATATAATAAAATAAAAAAATAAAAAATTTTAAAGTTTTCACACGAGGGAAGACTTGAACCAAGGACCTTTCGTTCCGCAGGTGCTTACGCTAACCACGGGACCACGGCGCCCCTGACGTCACATTCTACCTGATGTTGCATATCTTGCACATGGACTACACAGTTTGTATATTTTGCTTATTTTTTTCATAGTTCCACACAACTTCTTCCTGTTTTCTCAATTGATCTGTGTTCATTGCTTCAAGGCCTATCCACTGTGCCAACTTATAACTAAATCTGAGGGGGTTGTGATGGGGAGGTTCCCTTGTAAGCAAAGAAGGGAAAGCAGAAAGGTGGAAGGAATATATAGAGGGTCTATACAAGGGCGATGTTCTTAAGGACAATATTATAGAAATGGAAGAGACTGAAGATGAAGAAGAAATGGGAGATATGATACTGCGTGAAGAGTTTGACAGAGCACTGAAAGACCTAAGTCGAAACAAGGTCCTGGGAGTAGACAACATTCCATTAGAACTACTGACAGCCTTGGGAGAGCCAGTCCTGACAAAACTCTTATCATCTGGTGAGCAAGCTGTATGAGACAGGCAAAATACCCTCAGACTTCAAGAAGAATATAATAATTCCAATCCCAAAGAAAGCAAGTGTTGACAGAAGTGAAAATTACTGAACTATCAGTTTAGTAAGCCACTGCTGCAAAATACTAACATGAATTCTTTACAGACGAATGGAAAAACTGGTAGAAGCCAATCTCGGGGAAGATCATTTTGGATTCTGTAGAAATGTTGGAACATGTGAGGCAATACTGGCCCTATAACTTATCTTAGAAAATAGATTAAGGAAAGGCAAACCTATTTTTCTAGCATTTGTAGACTTAGAGAAAGCTTTTGACAATGTTGACTGGAATACTCTCTTTCAAATTCTGAAGGTGGCAGGGTAAAATACAGGGACCAAAAGGCTATTTACAATTTGTACAGAAACCAGATGGCAGTTATAAGAGTAGAGGGGCATGAAAGGGAAGCAGTGGTTGGGAAGGGAATGAGACAGGGTTGTAGCCTCTCCCCGATGTTATTCAATCTGTATATTGAGCAAGCAGTAAAAGAAACAAAAGAAAAATATGGAGTAGGAATTAAATCCATGGAGAAGAAATAAAAACTTTGAGGTTTGCCGATGACATTGTAATTCTGTCAGAGACAGAAAAGGACCTGGAAGAGCACCTGAATGGAATGGACATGGTCTTGAAATGAGGATATAAGATGAACATCAACAAAAGCAAAATGAGAATAATGGAATGTAGTTGAATTAAATCAGGTGATGCTGTGGGAATTAGATTAGGAAATGAGACACTTACAGTAGCAAAGGAGTTTTGCTATTTGGGGAGCAAAATAACTGATGATGGTCGAAGTAGAGAGGATATAAAATGTAGACTGGCAATGGCAAGGAAAGCATTTCTGAAGAAGAGAAATTTGTTAATATCGAGTATAGATTTAAGTGTCAGGAAGTCGTTTCTGAAAGTATTTGTATGGAGGGTAGCCATGTATGGAAGTGAAACATGGACGATAAAAAGTTTAGACAAGAAGAGAATAGAAGCTTTCGAAAAGTGGTGCTACACAAGAATGCTGAAGATTAGATGGGTAGATCACATAACTAATGGGGAGGTATCGAATAAAATTGGAGAGAAAAGAAATTTGTGGCTTAAGTTGACTAAACGAAGGGGTTGGTTGGTAGGGCATATTCTGAGGCATCAAGGGATCACCAATTTAGTATTGGAGGGCAGTATGGACGGTAAAAATCGTAGAGGGAGACCAAGAGATGAATACACTAAACAGATTCTGAAGGATGTAGGTTGCAGTACGAACTGGGAGATGAAGAACTTTGTACAGGATAGAGTAGCATGGAGAGCTGCATCAAACCAGTCTCTGGACTGAAGACCACAACAACAACAACAACAACATCACACTTCTCTGGGACACTCCTGATTCAATTCAATTCAATCTCTTTATTGACCTGTTAGCAATATACATTGTATGGATGTTGTCAATTACAATATAATTCCTTATATTTAATTTGTTTCAAAAACTTGGATAATAAATACAAATATTTTATATCAGTATATATAAATAGTATTACTTTTCCATATTCAGATATTCTTCAATGTTATAGAAACTATGTGTTAGTAAAAATTGTTTAAAATCTACCTTTAATTTATCAAATACTTTTAATTTTCTGTATTGTAGCAGACAATGCACTAAAAAGTATTTTAGGCTGGTAGTTTATATTTTTTTGGTAGAGTGCTCCTTTGTGGGTGTCTGTGAAAATCATCTCTGTTCCTTGTCTCATGTTATGAACCTGATTATTTAATGCTGAAAATTCCTGGTGAGTTTTCAGAAAGCTGACCCATTCATAGATGTACAAGCTAGGAAGAGACATTATTTTTAATTCTTTAAATATTTCCCTGCTTGGCACTTTACAGGGAACCCCTTTCATTATTCTAGTAGACCTTTTTGGAAGTTTGAAAGCTTGTTGTGCCATACCTGTATTTCCCCAGAAGATCACACCATATCTAAGCAGACTGTTCATAAAAGCATAATAGGTACACAGCAATGATTCAGTGTTGCAACAGTCTTGAAGCATTCTTAGCACATAGCAGCATTTACTTAGTTTTTTTAGTCAAAACTTCTAGATTTTTTTCCCATTTCAAGTGCTCATCCATCCATATACCTTGGAATTTTGTGTATGGAGCTTGTGCAATAACATAGTTTCCTAACTCAGCTTTTGCTGTTCTTCTAACTTTACTTTTAATATTACTGAAATTCATCAATACCATTTTATCCTTATTTATGATCAAAGCACTATCGCTAAACCATTTTCCTGTCTCATTTATTGTCCTAGAGACACTCTGCTATAGATTATCCTTGGTGTATCCTTTTATGAAAATGCTAGTGTCATCAGTGAACATCACCATTTCTGCAACTGTCAGATGGTTTGACAAATCATTTATAACACAAGGAATAACAGAGGGCCTAACACAGAACCCTGGGGCACTCCAGAACTAATTTTTTTTAAATCTGAAAGATACTCTTTGCCTTCATGACATATTTGTACTTTCTGTTGTCTATCAGAGAGATAAGGCTTGAACCATTTGAAGGTGAGTCCCTGGGCCCCATAAGATTCTAGTTTCATAAGCAATAAGTCATGGCTTAGTAGATGAAACGTTTTAGATAAATTTAAGAATATCCCGTCCCTTAATTCATTTTTGTCCAAGGCATTTAGGACCATTTTCATGAATTGGAAGACTGCCATTTCTGTGGGTCTGTTCTTTCTAAACCCATTTTGAGCATTATTCAGTATTTTATTTTTATTCAGGAAGTCATCTAGCCTTTCATACATTACTCTTTCAATTACTTTAGAAAAACCTGGCAATAATGACACTGGCCTATAATTATTTATGTCAGCAGAGCTATCCTTTTTGTGAAGTGGCTTTATTATGGAGAGTTTTAGTTTTGATGGTACCATAGTCTCTGATGAACATTCGCCATTGACGACAACATACTGGGTTCTATAACTTAAGAAGACCTCGAGCCACTTGCATATCTGTGAACCTATTCCTTATATATATTTTTTTGTTTGTTTGATCATACTTTTGTTTACAAGGCTTGGTGTAAGACTGAGTCAAATGGTTTTTTTGGAAGTCAAGAAATATTCCACCTACTTGGCTGTCATGACACTTATCTTTCAGGATGTCATGTGACAAATCCTCCTATGTTTTCCAAATCCATATTCATTTACTTGGATGAGGTCATCCTGTTCAAGATACCTTTTATGTGTGGTCTCAGAATATGTTCTAAGATTATACAGCAAATTTATGTGACAGACGTCAGAGGGTAATGTAATTGATCACTTCTGCTAACTTTCATTCCGACTGGTATTACTCATATTTCTTGCAGCTGCTTGGCATTGTCTTTTGTTTGAGGGATCTACAGTTTCCGTAGAGAATTTCTTAGAGATTCCTCTATGTTGTGGAGCTCTTTTCAGTTGCAACTATTGCATCTGTTTCTCAATGCCACTGACACTAATATCTGCATTGCTCATTTTTGCATTAGTGAATTAAATTGGGGCAGTGCTCTAGGATTTTACTTTGTAAAAGAACATTAGAATAGACATCAGCAATTAGGGTTTTGCTTTGGTATCCTCAATTTCAGTTCCTATATCATCCATGACTCTCTGCGCACTAATTTTGGTGCCACTGACTTGGATTTCTTTGGGTTTTGTGGGGGTCCTTTGGGAAGATTCTTCTGTGGTAGTCATTGAAGGCTCCACACATCTCCATTTTGATGATCAAAATTGTTTTGTTTAGCAGGTCTCTAGCTCTAACCATATGCTTCGTTTTACACATTTTATGCAGTGATTACAGCAGAAGTTTTGTTGCAGGGATTGTATACCATGGAAGGTTCCTCCTATTGCATAGTGTTATCCAGTATTTGGTCATCTATTCTGCTTGAGACATAGTTCCTGTACATGTTACTGCCCAGTGCTCAGTACTTCAAGTTCCTGTTTGAGATATGACACTTCCACCTCTTTATCTAGTTTACTGAATATCTAAACCCATCTACTTGTTCTGTTGGCTTTTGTACTTTGGAAATCATTGTTCCTACAACTGCCTTATGGTCACTGCCATCAGTTTCAATTTGGACATCCACAGAGAGGTCTAATTGTTACCATTAGTTACACTGTATTTCCACATTAGTGTTCTACTGAATTGCCTGTTCTAGATAGTTTTCAGAGAAGGCATTTACTAATGTCTCTTAGGATGTCTTGTCATGACCATCACTTGCGAAACTGTAATTTTCCCAGTTGATGGTTGGATGATTAAAGTATCCTCCAATGATGTGACAATGATTATGAAACATACATGCTAGTGAACAGCAGTTTTCTCTCTTGATACACAGTCTTGCCCAAACAGTCTCACATGCAGCTTCTATTTCTATCTTGATGAAAGTGAGTTTGTTGTCTGTTATGATGAACACACTACTGCCATTTTCCTGTTCACCTATCTTTTTGATTTATCGCAAAAAACTCACTGCTATCAGTTTTGTGGTATAGCTAATTTGTGGTACCTAATGTTACTTTAGGATCACCTACAATTTTTTTCAGTCTCTAGGATTTTAGTGCTTTGGCTACTGGTCACTAGTATTTTAATAGTCTCATCTGTAGGCAGCTTTTCCTTCGATCTTGCCCTAATAAATTACACTACCATAATAATACAATACAGCTATCAGTATCTTGGCGATATGGAGAGTCAGCTTATCTGCCTATGACATTGGAGCCCAGATGACAGGCATCATTCATTCCAAATGATGTCACAATGTGCAACTGGTCCATCTTTTTCTCTCAATAGCCACTGAGCAATAACTTCCACATATTGAATGAGACCTACATGCATGAAATTGAGCACAAGGCGGTCTTTGCTATCTGTTGCTTTCATTTCATATTCATCATCATCATTTAAGACTGATTATGCCTTTCAGCGTTCAGTCTGGAGCACAGCCCCCTATAAAATTCCTCCATGATCCCCTATTCAGTGCTAACATTGGTGCCTCTTCTGATGTTAAACCTATTACTTCATAATCATTCTTAACTGAATCCAAGTACCTTCTCCTTGGTCTGCCCCGACTCCTCCTACCCTCTGCTGCTGAACCCATGAGTCTCTTGAGTAACCTTGCATCTCCCATGCGTGTAACATGACCCCACCATCTAAGCCTGTTCGCCCTGACTGCTGCATCTATAGAGTTCATTCCCAGTTTTTCTTTGATTTCCTCATTGTGGACACCCTCCTGCCATTGTTCCCATCTACTAGTACCTGCAATCATCCTAGCTACTTTCATATCCGTAACCTCAACTTTGTTGTTAAGGTGACCTGAATCCATCCAGCTTTCGCTCCCATACAACAAAGTTGGTCAAAATATTGAACGGTGCACAGATAACTTAGTCTTGGTACTGACTTCCTTCTTGCAGAAGACAGTAGATCGTAGCTGAGCGCTCACTGCGTTAGCTTTGCTACACCTCACTTCCAGTTCTTTCACTATGTTGCCATCCTGTGAGAATATGCATCCTAAGTACTTGAAACCGTCCACTTGTTCTAACTTTGTTCCTCCTATTTGGCACTCAATCTGTTTATATTTCTTTCCCACTGACATTACTTTCGTTTTGGAGATGCTAATCTTCATACCATAGCCCTTACATTTCTGATCTAGCTCTGAAATATTACTTTGCAAACTTTCAATCGAATCTGCCATCACAACTAAGTCATCCGCATATGCAAGACTGCTTATTTTGTGTTCACATATCTTAATCTCACCCAGCCAGTCTATTGTTTTCAACATATGATCCATAAATAATATGAACAACAGTAAAGACAGGTTGCAGCCTTGTCTTACCCCTGAAACTACTCTGAACCATGAACTCAATTTACCGTCAACTCTAACTGCTGCCTGACTATCCATGTAAAGACCTTTAATTGCTTGCAAAAGTTTCCCTCCTATTCCATAATCTCGTAGAACAGACAATAACTTCCTCCTAGGAACCCGGTCATATGCCTTTTCTAGATCTATAAAGCATAGATACAATTCTCTGTTCCACTCATAACACTTCTCGATTATTTGCCATAAGCTAAAGATCTGGTCCTGACAACCTCTAAGAGGCCTAAACCCACACTGATTTTCATCCAATTGGTCCTCAACTAATACTCACACTTTCCTTTCAACAATACCTGAGAAGATTTTACCCACAACGCTGACTAAATAGATACCTCTGTAGTTTTTACAATCTTTTCTGTTTCCATGTTTAAAGATTGGTGTGATTACTGCTTTTGTCCAGTCTGATGGAACCTGTCCCGACTCCCAGGCCATTTCAATTACCCTGTGTAGCCATTTAAGACCTGGCATTCGCTGTATTTGATGAGTTCCGACTTAATTTCATCCACCCCAGCTGCTTTATTGCACTGCAATCTATTGACCATTTTCTCCACTTCCTCAAATGTGATCCTATTTCCATCATCATTCCTATCCCATTATACCTCGAAATCTGAAACATTACTGATCGTATTTTCACCTACATTGAGCAACTCTTCAAAATATTCCCTTCATCTGCCCAAGGCATCCACAGGATTCACCAGCAGTTTTCCTGACCTGTCCAAAATACTTGTCATTTCCTTCTTACCTCCTTTTCGAAGACTGCTAATTACACTCCAGAATGGTTTACCAGTAGCTTGACCCATAGTCTCCAACCTGTTTCCAAAGTCTTCCCAAGATTTCTTCTTGGATGCTGCAATTATCTGTTTGGCTTTGTTTCTTTCTTCAATATAGCTTTCTCTGTCTACCTGAGTTCTAGTATGTAGCCATTTTTGATACACCTTCTTTTTCCTTTTACAGGCTGCCTTCACTGTGTCATTCCACCAAGCTGTTTGCTTCATCCTACTTTTACACACTACTGTTCCAAGACATTCTTTAGCCACTTCTAGTACTGTGTCCCTGTACCTTGTCCATTCCTTTTCCAATGACTGTAATTGACTACATTCAGCTAACTGGTACCTTTCTGAGATCGCTGTTATGTACTTGTGACTGATTTCCTTATCCTGAAGTTTCTCCTACATATGGACCTGACCTCCTGCACTTTCGGCCTCACAATCCCAATTTCACTGCAGATTAAATAATGATCAGTGTCATCAAAGAATCCCCTGAATACACGTGTGTCCCTCACAGCCTTCCTGAATTCCTGATCTGTTATTATGTAGTCAATGACAGATCTGGTTCCCCTGCCTTCCCAAGTATACCGGTGAATGTTCTTATGTTTAAAAAAGGAGTTTGTGATTACTAAGCCCATACTGGCACAGAAATCCAAGAGTTGTTTCCCGTTCCTGTTGGCCTCCATATCCTCTCCAAATTTACCCATAACCTTTTCATACCCTTCTGTTCGATTTCCAATCCTGGCGTTAAAATCACCCATGAGCAGAACACTGTCCTTGTCCTCTACTCTAACAACTGCATCATTGAGTACCTCATAAAACCTATCCATCTTATCTTGATCTGTCCCTTCACAATGTGAATATACTGACACAATCCTAATTTTCTTGCTAGACACTGTCAAATCTATCCACATCAGTCGTTTGTTTACATACCTTATTGCAACTACGCTGGGTTCCATTTCTTTCCTGATGTAAAGCCGTACACCCTATTGTGCGATTCCTGCTTTGACTCCTCACAGGTAGACCTTGTATTCTCCCACTTCCTCTTCTTTCTCACCCCTTACCTGAATGTCACTAACAGCTAAAATGTCCAGCCCCATCTTACTTGCAGCCTCTGCCAGCTCTACCTTCTCCCCAGAGTAGCCCCCATTGATATTAATAGCTCCCCATCTCATTACCATTTGTTTGCCAAGTCTTATCTTAGGAGTCCCTGGTTTGTCAGTTAGAGGTGGGACTCCGTCACCTCCAAAGTTCCGAGGCATTTTGCTCTGATTGTTGCCAGCATCATATTTAAAGTACCAGGGAAGCAGGTTGCTAGCCTTACTTGCCCCGAGTCCCATCGGGTTTAAACCCTAACGGTTGAGGGACTAACCGGTGGATATGGTAGTCTTTGCCGTATGAGCACAAAGGTGACCACGACTCAGAATATGTCCGAGATGCCCAGCCTCATTCCAAAGTAACTGGTATCCCGACTGTCGGGACCACTTACTTGGCCACTCATACGTTGCCCATGGTTCATGAACTAGGACATGACTACAGGAACCCACACCATGAACCACGTTGCTTTCACTTCCCTAAGGAAATTTAAATAGTACAATCGAATCATTGACAATTAAGAGAATTTCCTCTTTTGCATTACCTTCTGCCAGAAAAGGGACCAGTATGTTTTGAATTGTGGGAAGTGTGTTTCATTGGTTCATATTCAAGGGGGGACAGCACCTCAAACTTATTGGTTAGAGGGAAGAAAATACTCTGAGTTTTCCCTGGCCCCTGCCTCCTGTGTGTAGAGCTGCTAGACCTACCACTGGCATGCCACTCACAATCACTTATACAAGTGTTAGTAAGTCATTTATGTCCTGTGCAAAAGATAGTATACAAGGGAGAGGATAGTACTTGAGGTAATTGTGGCAACTTTGGCACATATCTCCTTATAATCCTCTTGACGAACTACTCAAAGCATCTTTCAATCACTTGACAGCAGTCACAGCAATTTCCAGTTGCTTTCATCTTGTGTCAAAGCTGGTCTGTGAGTGGTGCTGTGTTGTACACAAAAGAAAGCAAGGAACTTTAAACTCAACATGCTTATTCTTTTTTAATTTCTGGATATGTTATGCTACAGGGAACACAGGTTCCCTTTAGAAACTTAGGTTATTAACAACAAAGAAAGTGATTTTCTGTTATGAAAACAGAGAAACTGGGATAAAATCTCAGGTTTTTTAAATTTATTCTCAGTAACAACATTGCAAAAACCATAAATTTATGACAAATGCAGACAATAAATACTGATGTCGAAAGGCAAACTAAATTTAACACAATGTACAATTATAATATGTGTAGAATACGTTATTGTGCCACAGTAGTCAACTTAGGAAGAACCTTGTTTGGGTTTCAGTTGTACATTTTCAAAAACTTCTGTAGAACAAAGACATCAACATGTGGGAAAAAGGTAGAAGTATGAATTTAATCCCTTGAATACCTACACTGTGATTAAATGGAAACAATTTCCCAAATCAGATACTCCCGCTGAAATACATTGAATATATGTCTGCATTTTTAACTGTCAATTTTCTATGAAATACATTATGCCAGGCACTTATAAACTTCCGAAAATATACTTTTGTTCACATAGATATAAATTAAATTAAGGGACTGAATCTCTGAACAAGGATACTATTGCCAAAATTGTATAAAGCACAAATTTGATTACAACTGATAATATTAGTACAGAATGCAGTTTTCATTGCATACTAGATATGAAAATACACAGTATATCATGGCAGATACAAGAGTTGTGATACAATGAAAGAAATGTGATGGATAAACAACAAGAAAAGTATGTTGAATTTCTATGTAAAATGGGATTTAGATTTTCGAGATTATGATCACTTTTGTGCACAAACTAAATACCAGAAGTCATATTATATACACAAATTATCATGCTTCTTTGTGGCATCTTCTACACTAGTGTGCCAAAAATTAACAGTGATGCGTTAGTTTGTCCCACTGAAAGCAATGTAAATCATGAAGCACAACACCACACTTCCTCTACATGAGGAAGCTGTCCTCAGGACACTGGGTTATTTATTCCTCATTCAGATAAACTTCAACAAAAAGTGTAATGTACCTAACAGACCAAGTTAAAGTGAGCCCAAAAAGCAATTACTTGAAGACTAATGTAATGTATCTCTAATATATCCTAAAGAAAACAGTACAAATTAACAGTGAAGTCATACACATTCAATACATAATTATTATATTTAGGACAGTTGAAAAAAATGAATGGATGGAATACAAAAGAAATAAATAGAAGAGGGAAAATGCCATGTAACACATTTGGTAAAATAAATAGGATTTTCAAAATCAAACTTCCATTTGTGTCTCCAACAGTGACTCTACAATGTTTGTGCCTTACTAATTTTGATTTATAACAGTGATTTGTGGACTTTCAGTGGGAAAAACTATTAGAAAACTAAGAGTTTCTCTGCAAGCAATGTAGAGATGTATGTTGGGAATTACTAGGAGAAACAGAAAGACAAACTAATGGAGCAGTGATGAGACAAGAGTCTGAGGTAGAATAATGACTGCAATGAAAGTGAGCTGAAGGCAGATGGTATCTGTCCAAGTGAACAGGTGACAGATGAAAAAATAATGTTGTCAGTTGGATTTTAAGAAACAACTAAACACAAATACGATCATCTAATGATAGGAAAGTGGATTACATTAGAAAACATATATTAACTGTGATACTGCTCTCATTATGCTCCTGGTTCCTTGTAGACTTTGTTGAATCCTAACTGCCTAGGACAGAACGATAGAAAAATTATATGTTTTCCCATTGTTTGATGTTGAAATGAGCTGATGGAAATTTATGTTTTATTCGTATCTTACATATTCTTTGTTATTCAGTGAGTGGTGGCAGCAGACCACAAGAATGGTGCTATTATTATAAGTGTGATGATGCTGGTAAAGTGAATCCAGTATGTACGCATGACCTTGTATGCTGGTCATACCAAATAGCTAATGGAATGGATTACTTAGCTCAGAGAAAGGTAAATCAATTTTTTTGTAATAGGAAGTTTATACCAACATACATTTCTTGAACATTTTTCGTGTTAGCTTCTTTGTTGCCTTTTTTGTAGGTGTTACATGGAGACCTGGCAGCTCGAAACATTCTACTGGCCGACGGGAATGTTGTGAAGATCTGTGATTTTGGTTTGGCAAAGAATATGTATCGTTCCAACATATACAAAAAGAAGAGTAGTGTAAGTCAACACTTCAAAGTGAACACCATTACACTATTAAACTATATTGGATTAAAAGATAAGCTGTTAATGCTATTAACCTTTTCATGATTATTTTTAATTGGGTTTCACATAGCAGAGAAATGAAATTAAGGTTTAAGTCAAGATGAGATAATTAGAAATGGAATCCAAGTTCAGATTCCCTATTACAGAGACAAAAACTGGTTATGACATTTTCACAGAAGCTAATCTGTGTTTCGATTGAAATGATTTAGGGAAATCATGGAAAAATGGAGACCACATAGTCAGGTAGAGATTTGGACCCTGCTCTTTCCAAATGATAACTAAAATCCTTAACTGATGTGCCTTTGTGTTTAACTGAAAAAAGAAACCAACAGCACCACTGAAAATGGACTTACTAGATTTTCTTAAGCAAGCAGTGTGTACTCCCCAAGCAATAGTCAGTTTTGAAAACTGAACTCTTAAAGAGAGCATAAAAATGTTATCTTGCTGAAAACCAGCAGCTCTTATGACTTTTTAGGCATTTCAGCCAAAGTAGTGATATTCTTTTTCATCAGTCAATGAGTCCAGCTGCTAGAATCTTTTTATTATTTTGCTGGTCTGCAAACAGGATTGCTTGCATATTTTTCTGCTTCAACTCAGTAATGTCCTGGAAAGATTATTTTCTAGCCAAGTGTAGTAAAAGTATTATAGGAACTAGTTAACTGAACATCCCACAGAAAAGCTTTTTCAGGGACATAGGGGATTCTTAGATTCTTGTGGCAATATGTTTGCTGTCCAGTAGTATATGTGATTAAAAATAATAGTGAACTTAGTAGTAACTGTGGAACTGACTACAATACTAGATGTAAAAGTAATTTCCATATGGCCTCCACATCTGTGTCTACGATTCAGAATGGAGTTATATATTATAGTCTCTAACAGGTTGCTGCCAGAGGTCAGGCAGTATTTGGGGTGCAGGGGCAGGGAGGGAGAAATGACACAGAATTGCTGGCCAGGCTTACTTTTCGGACATGGTATTACGATACTACTTATAGACACAGTAAAATACATACACTATTCTACCTTTTGGAACCAATAGTTCCTTCCTTGAGGAGGAGAGAGTATTAGGTTGGGGAACATTACAAGGGAAGGACAAGTCCCTCAGAGTCTAGGATGAGAAGGACTCATCTGTTTTTTGGATGATTGGAGACAAAAATTAAAAAAGGGGCAGGGGTGTTGTACAAAGAGGGTAGGAGGTCAAAGATAGTACAGTGGTAAGCACTTTGCCAGCTTCAGTATGGAGATGATGAGGAATAAAACATGGAGAATAAGAGGAAGAGAAATGAACAGTGAAATTAAGGTAGATTAAAGAAGAAAGGGAGAGGGGGATAACAAAGATGAAAAAGTAAATGCATAATGAAAATGAAGAAATAGTGAGAAAAAATTAATAAAAAGTTTGTATATATGTTCCCCCCTCCAGAGTTCATGAAAACTAATGTCAGGAGGGAGCATCCAAATAGCCCACATGATGTAACTGACAGGTTTAGTGGTGGTTATTCCTATATAAAACCCTCTGCAGTAGACACAAATTACTTGATAAACAGGATGCATTATTTCACATGCTTCTCTGCCTTTGATATCGTAGGTAGTATTTACCAATAATGATACTAAAGCAGGTGGTATCGGGATTGTTCACATGTCAGGTTTTACAGCAGGAATGATTACAGGTAGGTATAATGGTTTGAGGATCTCATATTGTTTGACTAGGATGTTACAAAGATTAGGAGGGTGATGGCTTATGACAGAGGGTAGGATAGGTAGGATACAAGGGAGAGAGAATCTCATGTCAGGGTTTGACTTGAGGAAGTTGTAGCTTGGCAGAGAAATATGTCGAGGCATTCAAAGACTGTGGGATGCTGGGTGACAAAAGCAGTGCTTCTGACATTTTTGGAAGAGCTTTATTAGTCAGAGTAGGAGGATACTTCATGGGAGATTTTTTTTGCAAACTGGTGTGTGGGGTAGTTGCGGCAGAGAAAAGTTTGGCAGAGGTTGATGGTGTAAGTATCGAGCAAACCGTTGGTGGAGCAGATGAGTTTAGCTGTCAAAGTGTATGTATTGTTGCTTGTTGGTTGGTATTATATGAGCTGAGGTTCGTTGTGGGCTTCAGTGAGATGGAGGTCAAAGAAGGTAGCTTTTGATTTGGAGAATGACTAGATGAATTTCAGTAGATAAAAAGAGTTAAGCTGTTGCTAGAACTGGAGCAGTTCTTCACCATGAGTCCAGACCACAAAGATGTCAACAGTGTATCTGTACCAAGCCAGGGGGTCAAACTTTTGGATCTTGAGGTGTGCCTGTGCCATGTGGCCCACAGAAGAGTTAGTGTACTACGAAGCTCTTTTGGTTCTCACAGCATTCCCCCTGATTTTATTATAGACCTGGCCCTCAAAGATGCAGTAGTTATGGGTGAGGATGAAATTGTATTGGCTGACAGTAAACAAGCTTTTAGGAAGACTTTCAGGTGGCTGTTGGGAGGTATATTGTCTTAAGGCTAAGAAATCATGTGTTTGGGGATATTGGTGTAATGCAGTGTCTCATCAATAGTTAATTCCAGGTGTCCAGGTGGGAGAGGGGTGAGAATGGATTTGAGGTGTTCTGGGAAGAGGTTGGCATCTGTAAAAGACAAGGCAAAAATTGGGCAAGAGACTCTATGTGATGGTTTGGAGGTTTCAGTTAACCTGTGATGAGATTTGTTCTGTGGGAGCTTCGTCTTAGGGTTTTCAGGACTTTCTGCATCTCATTCTGGATGCAAGAAATGGGGCCATTAGGAATGGTTTTGTATATAAAGGTGCCTGAGAGCTGACATTGGACCTCTGTCACATATTCTGATGGTCTACTACAACAGTAGCATAACCAATGTCTGGTTGATGACAGAGTGGTCTACCTCCAGGTTATGGATACCTTGGAACTTATCTTGAGTAATGTTTGAGGTTTCAGTGATAATCCTTAGGAAAAATCAAGAAGCAATGAAGGAAGTGAGTAATTCCTGCAATGAGAATTCAAGAGAAGGAGGAGAAGGATCCAATTTGAGATCTTGGTTGTAATCATTCCAGGAAAGATTCAGTGCCCACTCTGTTGGTTATAGGTTGGTATTAGAGTAATGAAACCATGTGGCATACTGGGTCAGCAGCAGCTGTTCCCCGTCACTTGCTGTCCCTGTGGTTTGGTCCCAATCACTTTCAAGTGGGCTAGCATCCAGTGGTTGAGACCAAACAGCTGAGTGGCCCCTTCCATACATCTAAGGAAATATGGTGGATAGCTACACATTCCAAGGCATAGGAAAGAGCATCATGTCTGCCCACACTACAATGTCATAGCCTATGCCCACGTGCATGAGTTTTGCATGGCTTTACAAGCCACATATGTGGCTTGTTGGTGCCAATGTACTGTCCCTCTCTCACTGTACAACTTAGACACAACAGTGATTTACTCCGCATTGGTACACAAACAAGATCTGTGGCTACTTTCTAAAACCATATTCATACACACAGTAGAACAGTTGTAGCAGTAGACCGAAGAAAATGGCTGTTCTGTACTGTTGATGTGATCATATACACTTCATTTGTGGATCCAAAGAGATCAGATGGAAAGAGAAAAATATGATTTTATCCACTAGAATATTGGAAAACTGTATGAATTACAAAAAAGAAAAATGTTGTATTCTTTTTGATCCCTACAGCCTGCAACACAGAGCAACATACAGTCACAGAAATAAAAATTCTGCTACCCAGTGGGCGTGACTGCAGCAAGATGTGTCATACTGGGAGACAAGGACCTCATTTGTTGAGCCCTAGACTGTTAGAATTTGGTTCTACTCACCAATTTGGGGATGTTGGTGGGGGGTTTCCAGATTCATTTGGTCAGATGGTGAGTGTGGGTTGCACAAAAAAAAGGGAGGGGGTGGTCAACCTTGAATAACCAATTGTTAGATGTTATTTACTTCTTCTCCACATTGTTGAGTATTAATAAATGGAATTTTTCATTGAAATGGGCAAGATTTTTTTTGCTCATTTTGATTTTTTCTGTTTTCAATTTTTAATTTTCAGTGTTGACCTCATCTTATTGGTTTATGGGTAAAACTATTTTTGTGAGTATTTTCTAGCTTTATTCTGTAGCTCATTGGATACATTTTACATACTCTAATGAAATATGCTTACCTTTTGGGTGTGGGACTTATGTACCTCCAAAACAATATTAAGTGGTTAAGATACAATAATTTTGGTGTACTTTTTGTCAAATTTAGTTCTTCAAGTGTAACACTTTTTCAAACTAAATAATGGCAATTTTAGAATCTTATCCACTCTTGGGTAAATTTCTGTGGATGTCCATGCTCAGATGTTAGGCTTTCAACTCTTGCCTCCTCTAACTACTTGTCTCTATCGGATGTTACAAACCAATTTTCTTGTCACTCAGCCTCTTTCTTGGTTTCTCTAATGGTATAGTGCATATGCTCCATATGGTTCATCATTATTTTAGATATTCTGTTTTCTGATGTTCTTATTTTGGCACCTACCTGTGAAAATAAAATAATGGCTTTAAAAGAAAATGAGCCTCTTTCTCCCTCACAACTGTGTTTGTACCACAGATTAATTCTTGAGTATGAACAAGCTGTTGATTACAGTCCTTTCAATAGTCTTAAAATGTAATTATTCTTACTGAGTCTGTATGCCTGTGGTTCAATTAACATGTTTCCAATCATAATGTTTATCAAGAATGTGAGCTACAGAATACACATTAATGAGGAAAACATTATGACCACCTGCTTAATAGAATGTTGGTCTACCTTTGGAAGGCAGCACTGCAGCGACTCTGCATCATACAGATGTGACAAGCCCTTGGTAGATTTCTGGAGGCATGTGGGACCAGAAGTCGAAGCACAGGTCATGTAATTCCCATTAGGTACAAGCTGGTGCTTTGTGGGTGCAGAGTAAGTGCCAAATGTGTGCCATCAGTTTCAGATCAGGTGAACTTGTTGGCCAAAACGTTATGTGATATCACTGTAATTCACCTCAAACAACCAGATTGTTATCCTACTGTACAGATCATCCTACTGCAAGATGTTATTGCTTTTGGGGGAAGGCATTAAACATGAAGGGATGCAGGTGGTCTGCATCTACATTTATACTCCACAAACTGCTTTTCTGTGTGTCTGTGTTGGAGAAGTTACTTTGTATACCATTATCACTCCCCCTCCCTTTTCCAGTGTGTAGTGGTCACAGGAAGGACAAACAGTTGGTAAGGTTCCATGTAAGGTTATATCTGTGGTATTTCCTCAAGAAATACGTAGGAGGAAGCAATATATTGGTCGACTCTCCCAGGAACAAATGCTCTCAGAATTTTAACAGTAAAGCTCACCATAATGGAAAATGCCTCGCTTGCAGAGTCTGCCACTGGAAAAGGCTGAGCATCTCCACAGCAGTTCTCTTCTTTGGAGCTTCTCTGTTTTTTTCCATCAATCCTTTCACTAACCGATTCCAAACAAACAAGTAATATTCTACCATCAGTCAGATGAGGATTTCATAAACTACCTCCTTTATGGATGGACTAAACTTCCTGAAGCTCCTTCCAAAGATTCTGTCTGTCAGCTGTCTTACTTTCAATTTCTTTTATGTGTTAATTCCACTTTAAATTAGCCGGCCGGAGTGGCCGAGTGGTTCTAGGTGCTACAGTCTGGAGCCACGCGCCTGCTACGGTCGCAGGTTTGAATCCTGCCTCGGGCATGGATGTGTGTGATGTCCCTAGGTTAGTTAGGTTTAAGTAGTTCTAAGTTCTAGGGGACTGATGACCAAAGCAGTTTAGTCCCATAATGCTCAGAACCATTTGAAACACTTTAAATATTTCTGTATGCATATTCCTCCATATTTTTATGGGTGCCTCAGTTTCCAGTGACTGTTACATAATCAAGTAATCATTCAATAATGGGTTTTCTGTTTATTTACACACCTCATGTTACATTTGTTAATGTTGAGGGCCAACTGCCAATCCCTGCACCAAGTGTTTATTCTCTGTAGTTCTTTCTGCGTTTCACTGCAGTTGTCTAGTATTGTGACTTCTCCATGTATAACAACATCCTGTGCAAGGAATCTCATGGAACTTCTGACAGTAACCATCTTTTTGTATTCTCTCTACTGAGAATGAGATGTGTTGTTTTGTTCTTACTCTTCAGTCCAATCACCCAGCTCGGCTGATATTTTGTTTTTTAGGTGGCAGGGCAGAACTGTATCAAAAGCCTTGCAGAAATCAAGGAGTATGGATTAACCTAGGTTCTGGTATTCACTGCTTTCTGGGTTTGTGGACAAACAGAGCAAGTTTTATTCCACACGATCATTGTTTTTGGAATCCATATTGATTCCTAGAGAAGGAGATTTTCAGTCTCCAAAAAGTCATAAAATGTGTGCATAAAATATATTACAGAATTCTACAACATAGTGACATCAAATAGTCCACTGTTATCATGATGCCTTCAATTACTATCCCAAATCTGATGGAAGCTGAAGTGAATGTCCCCTGTAGCTGATGCCTGACATCATCCCAGATGTGCCCCGTCAGGCCCATATGTATGCCACAGTGAATGTTTTGAGCAGCCATATCTGAACGATGGTGTATTTGGACATGACCAACAACATGTTGTAATAACAAACACCATTCATCCAAGAAGGTGGCACACACTGATTCATGGTCCATTATTCCCCATTGCAATCATAATTAATGATGCAGCTGACTCAACATGGGGACAAATATGGGAGATCTGCTGCTGAGGCCCCTGTTCAGCAGTGTGCACTGATCAGTGTGTTCTGACACACTTGTGTCTGCACCAGCACTGTACTCTGTCATCAGATCTGCCACAGATTGCCTTCTATCCTGTATTACAGAGTGGGGAAGCCTAACATCCAAGTTCTGACATGAGAGGTGGACATCCAACACCTTGTCACCTATTCATAGGTTCACCATCCTGCAGCTATTTTTCCATATATGTTCATGAGAGCAGCATGCTAACAAGCTTTACAGCTTCCAAGATTGTTGCTACCAAATGCCAGGCATAACAATCATCCCTTTCCCAATGCTGCTTATGTCAGGGAATTGCCTCATTTGCAGCCCATATCAACACTAAAATAATTCCCCACTCATCTCTGCTGTGCACTTACAGTTTCCTTACCATGACACAAGTGCCCAACACCACTAGGTGGCATGTAGTCTTGTGATGTGCAGTGGCCATGAAGTTTCTGCTCATCATTGTGTAACTTGCTAGCTTCCCTATTCTTAGCACATGAAATTAGCCAAATGGTTTTGCTGCCTCTTGCTCACCTTTCATCTCATGTCATATACCATCTGTGTAGCTTGAGTAATGAAATTTCCATGTTGTATGTTATAGTTGACCACTCTATGTGGAAACAATATAGTTGTCTATCAGTCATGATTGAGGATCAGTTGTTAACAAGGTGAAAGCATGTAGGTAAAGAAAGTTTGATAAATTTGACATGCCAATTACATGACAGTCTTTCATATTGGCAGCTGAAAAACAATAATCACTAAAACTAAATAAATATTTTATATTAATCCTATACCTAATTAAAGTGGTTTGCATACTGATATAATTGTACCAAGCTAGAGCTGTGGACCACTGATTAGAAATATAAATATATTAATCTGAGACATAATCATATGTGACATCATCACTAATTAAGAATATCTTTTGTCATTTAAACTCTCTTTGGCTCCGTATTGCTTATTTCATAACCATGTCTCCATATTGTGTGGTGAATGTGTTTGCCTCCACTTTAAATATTCCTCTTTTCAAATTATCATAAAATATTTTATAAACAAATTGTTAACTTTTAGGGACCACTGCCATTTAAATGGATGGCTATAGAAGCCATAAAGGACCGCATATTTTCAACACAATCAGATGTGTGGTCCTATGGTGTGACTCTGTGGGAGCTCTTTTCTTTGGCAACGACACCATACCCAGGTGAACAAAATTAGTACTTTATTTTTTATGAATTTACCATCTAATAGAAACTAATTAAGCTGCTTTCTTACTACAGGCATGGAGCCAGATGAGAGATTACTTCAGAGGTTGATTAATGGCTACCGAATGGAAAAACCACAATATGCTACCAACAAAATGTAGGTGAAAACTTATGTAGTATCATTTATTATGACTGTAATGGAAAAAGGTCACATGAGTTAAATCTGTTCCATTATTTTTCACAAAACCTGAGCTACCTAGTATCAATCCTATAGCCTGTGGTGAAATATTTATTTATCGATGTGGTGCTTTATGGGTCTGTGTGGCAGCTGATGCACTCATCTGCTTAAAAAGAGATTTTATTATGCTTTGCCTGTATCATATAATGTTTGTATAAACTAAGTCAAGATTTTTCATTGCCCACAGGAATGTTTCATTTTGGATATAGTGCTTTCTATGTGTGTGTAGAGGTATAAATTCTTTACTGTGATATGTACACAACAGATTAGAAAATGTACCCGTGTTGGTTTTTATAAAAGAAATTTAATTTTTAGGAATTTTTTCCCTGAATTTATTTGTCTGGACTGTCATGTTACATTGAAATGAAACAAGGGTGATAAACTTTATAGATAAGAAGAGAATGGAAATTTTTGAGGTTTATCATTTGAGAAGAATACTGAAGTTTAAATGGATAGATCAGAGTGAAATAAATGTACCACACTACTTGACTAAAAGAAAGAATTGGTTGCAAGGACACACCTAGAGGCTCTAATTTGGTAATTGAGTAAACTATGGTGGTAAAAATTGTAGAGGGACAACATTGTAGTATGGAAAACTGCAGCAAATCTGTCTTAAAACAGAAAAATACAACAGCTTCTGTGTGACTGAGCTCTTGTCAGAAAACATCAAATACAGGGTGAGTCAAGAAGGATTTTATAACTTAGGAATGATACAGAAATTTATTGATATAACTTACAGAATCGGTGAGTGTGTCATATTACAGCAGGCAGCCTCAAGTTTGATTCATGTAGTGCATCATTACCCATTCTGCCACAAGGAGCATCAGCTTAGCGCACAGTTAAAACTGCTACTGTCACTGGTGTAGAGTGTGCTCGCTGTGTGTTTTGGTTCCATGAAACAAATTCTGTAAGTGCTGTTCGGCATAAATTTCACACCAAATATGCTAAATAACCCCCAAGCAGGCCTACAATTTCCTATTGGCATATGAGAACTTTCTTGAGATGGATTGTTCAGTATGACATGATAAATCACCAAGTCACACATGTGTTGATGATTATTGCTTATCGGGATATGGTTGAAAACTTTTTAATACTGCAGATTGATGAAGATGTCAGAGATGGGATGGTTTACTACCAGTAAGATAGTGCACCACTTCATTTCCTCACAGAGGTTTGATGGTCCTTGATAATTGCTTCCTAGGTCAGTGGATTGGCTGTGAAGGACCAGTAACATGGCCACCTCACTCCCCAGACTTGATACTACTGGATTTCGCTCTCTGGGATTTCATTAAAGACCATGTGTATGTTCCTCCACACCACACGTTTTAGCCACCCTGAAAAACCGAATCTATGCTGCCGTTGCACAAGTTATGCCTGATTTGCTTCAATGAGTGTGGGAAGAAATTGATTACCAGTGGGATGTTCATCACATCACAAATGGTAGTCACATGAATCCAAAATGACACTTGACACTTCTATGTCGATCTTGAGGTTGTTTGCTATAAAATGACCCATCTATCGATTCTCTAAGTTATCTCAATAAATTTATATATCATGCCAAATTTGTAAAATTTGTTTTGATTCACCTTGTATATTATTTTGTCTGTATTAGGCCAACTGCTGCATACAAGGCAGTACAAGGAGCAAATTTGATCATGGGACATGTGATCAGCCTGCCACCAATCCCTCCACCCATCATTGTCAGTAGATGAATCCTGATGATGCTAGTCCTCCTTTATTTAAGCAGCTCCCAATTTGCCCTCACAAGGGCTGAATGAATGGAGCCTGTACCAAACCTCTGTATCTCAGATAAATTTTGGGAGGTACCAGGAATTGAACCCAGATCCTTCCACACCAAAGACAGTGATGCTAACCATTCGGATACTCTGGCAGTACGCTTTTCGGGTTCTATACTTTTGATTAACTTGTAACCATGATTTACTACAAATCCCTCGAGCAGAAAAATGTTCACAGCACTCTAAAGAGAACACAATAGAACTGAATCGCAACATTATCAACTTGAAACAAATTAATCTGGTCCTGCATGGCTCCTGAAACTGCTGATCCTGGGAAACCAAACTGCAATCATCATGTACAGTATCTGAAGAAAGCTTGATAGAGTTAATCAGGTAAATTTGGTGTCTCTAAATTGAAATATTTCAGTTGAGACCTCTTAAATAAATTTCTTCATACTGAATTTCTACCATGTTTTGGAGCCAAATAGACAGAACAGATAACTAATTTTGGGTATACTGTAGGTAAATGTAAACATCGTGCACTATTTAATAAGAGAGAAAAGCTGAGTGCATTGTATGTAACAGAGACAGGGAGTGGATGGCAAAAAATATACAGTCCAGAAAATGATAGATGTAGAAAACACAAGTGGAGTGAAGAAAGGAGTGGTTACTGTGAAGAAATGCTGGGATGGAAAGTAGTTACTGTGAAGAAATGCTGAGATGGAAGAAATTAACATAATTTAAAGCCAGTTGGGTGACGAGAACCAAGGACATGTTGTAGCACTAGTTCCCACCTGTGGAGTTCTGAGAAACTGGTTTTTGGGGGAAGAATCCAGATGGCGCATTTAGTGAAAGAGGCACTGAGGTCACGACGTCATGTTGTAGAGCATTCGCTGCAACGGGATATTGTGTGTTGCTGGTATGTGCACTCTGCCTATGACTATTCATCCTTACTGACAATTTGGTGGTAGTTGTGCCTATGTAAAAGGTTGAACAGTGTTTACGTAACAGCTGATAATGACATGTGTCATTTCACAGGTGGCTCTCCCTTTGATAGAATATGTTTTGCCAGTTACTGGGCAATTGATTAGTTTTTTGGCCATACTCTACCTTGATTAATTAAAATTTGTCAACTTATGTCACCCAGCCTGAATTCTCAAGTGATCAGTAACACATTTTGCCGAGATTGATTTGCACAGTTTGTAAACAATGCTTCAGCTGTAAATAAAATTTAGCATTTAAACACCACATCAGTTTGCAAGTTTTGTGGACACCATTTAGACAACTGTAATTGATTCTGAAAGTCATTGCCAAGAAGCTGTTAGTTTTAAATATGTAGTGGATGGAATGTGTTTGAATGTAGTATTCACAGAATACTCATTAGGCTAATCCCACTTGCAAATTCAAGGTGACTTCTAGTATTTGGGGATTGTTATGTTACCACTGCTAAAATATTAGTTGAAAGCCTAAAGAGCTTCATGTTCCCAGTTGTTACTACAACAGTAGAGCACAGACTAATGGGTGTCAAGTACACAGGTAAACATATGAACCATACTAGGATTATGTGTTTGCTTATGTGTAGTAGGTTAAGGCTCGTGTTTGTGGGATCTCTTCTCTTTGTGATGGAAGAGTGATTTGAAGAGCTGGTAACCAGTTACTATTTGATTTCATTCAAGTTACACATATATTATCACGTTGAAATCAAACAATAAAAAATCCAGGATGAAATAATGACAGTGTTACGAAGAAGATAGATTGCTACTCACTATATAGCGGAGATCTTGAATTGCAGACAGGAACAATAAAAATCCTGCTAACAAGTAAACTTTTTGCCTAAAAGGGCTTCTTCTGAATTAGAAAACATACACATGGACATTCATGCAAACACACACACAACCACTGTTTCTAGCTGCTTTAGCCAGAGGCATCCTTTATACTTATCCTGTTCTTTCTACCACCACATGTCCTTAGTTTTAACTTATCTAATCCACTCCCATTTTCAAGTTCTGAAACCCATCTACACAATTAACTCATGAAATATTTCATGCACTGGTTCATAGAATACCAGATTTGTTTTTTTCTGGTGACAGCAGCCTCCTGAGTAATCAGCTATGGGCAATCTCAAAGCTGTTGATATTCATCTCAAAATTTTTACTGTACATGGATGTGTTGAGTGAAAATCTTATCCATCAGTGATGTCATTCATTGAAGAGTGGAAAGACAAATATTAATGATAATGGCAGTGTTGGCCATTCCTCTGTAGCCAGCAGCCGAATGGTACAGAAAATTCATTAAAATATGTTTCTCAATATCTCAACTGTCAGACACCTTTTTTTCCAGTTTTCTCAGTTTTACATGAGATTGTGACTAAATAATTAATGTACCACAATTACTGTGTATTTTTTTAATGTTTTTGTGTGACAATGCTCAGCCACACTCTACCTGGCAAATATAATAATTGTGTCAGTTAAAACAGTATGTTTTTGCACACATGCCTTGCAGCCCAGACTTGACTCCAAGAGATTTACACCTCGTAATGCATATGTGAAGGTGGTTGACTACTAATGCTGTGGCTCCAGTAGAGAACTTCAAATATCCTGCCATGGCCTAACTGCAATTGCAGGGAGCAGAAGAATATGTGGTGGGAATTTATCAACTTGTCAAGAGATATTACGAATGAAACTTCCTGGCAGATTAAAACTGTGTGCCCGACCGAGACTCGAACTCGGGACCTTTGCCTTTCGCGGGCAAGTGCTCTACCATCTGAGCTACCGAAGCACGACTCACGACCGGTACTCACAGCTTTACTTCTACCAGTACCTCGTCTCCTACCTTCCAAACTTTACAGAAGCTCTCCTGCGAACCATGCAGAACTAGCACTCCTGAAAGAAAGGATATTGCGGAGACATGGCTTAGCCACAGCCTGGGGGATGTTTCCAGAATGAGATTTTCACTCTGCAGCGGAGTGTGCGCTGATATGAAACTTCCTGGCAGATTAAAACTGTGTGCCCGACCGAGACTCGAACTCGGGACCTTTGCCTTTCGCGGGCAAGTGCTCTACCATCTGAGCTACCGAAGCACGACTCACGACCGGTACTCACAGCTTTACTTCTACCAGTACCTCGTCTCCTACCTTCCAAACTTTACAGAAGCTCTCCTGCGAACCATGCAGAACTAGCACTCCTGAAAGAAAGGATATTGCGGAGACATGGCTTAGCCACAGCCTGGGGGATGTTTCCAGAATGAGATTTTCACTCTGCAGCGGAGTGTGCGCTGATATGAAACTTCCTGGCAGATTAAAACTGTGTGCCCGACCGAGACTCGAACTCGGGACCTTTGCCTTTCGCGGGCAAGTGCTCTACCATCTGAGCTACCGAAGCACGACTCACGACCGGTACTCACAGCTTTACTTCTACCAGTACCTCGTCTCCTACCTTCCAAACTTTACAGAAGCTCTCCTGCGAACCATGCAGAACTAGCACTCCTGAAAGAAAGGATATTGCGGAGACATGGCTTAGCCACAGCCTGGGGGATGTTTCCAGAATGAGATTTTCACTCTGCAGCGGAGTGTGCGCTGATATGAAACTTCCTGGCAGATTAAAACTGTGTGCCCGACCGAGACTCGAACTCGGGACCTTTGCCTTTCGCGGGCAAGTGCTCTACCATCTGAGCTACCGAAGCACGACTCACGACCGGTACTCACAGCTTTACTTCTACCAGTACCTCGTCTCCTACCTTCCAAACTTTACAGAAGCTCTCCTGCGAACCATGCAGAACTAGCACTCCTGAAAGAAAGGATATTGCGGAGACATGGCTTAGCCACAGCCTGGGGGATGTTTCCAGAATGAGATTTTCACTCTGCAGCGGAGTGTGCGCTGATATGAAACTTCCTGGCAGATTAAAACTGTGTGCCCGACCGAGACTCGAACTCGGGACCTTTGCCTTTCGCGGGCAAGTGCTCTACCATCTGAGCTACCGAAGCACGACTCACGACCGGTACTCACAGCTTTACTTCTACCAGTACCTCGTCTCCTACCTTCCAAACTTTACAGAAGCTCTCCTGCGAACCATGCAGAACTAGCACTCCTGAAAGAAAGGATATTGCGGAGACATGGCTTAGCCACAGCCTGGGGGATGTTTCCAGAATGAGATTTTCACTCTGCAGCGGAGTGTGCGCTGATATGAAACTTCCTGGCAGATTAAAACTGTGTGCCCGACCGAGACTCGAACTCGGGACCTTTGCCTTTCGCGGGCAAGTGCTCTACCATCTGAGCTACCGAAGCACGACTCACGACCGGTACTCACAGCTTTACTTCTACCAGTACCTCGTCTCCTACCTTCCAGGAGAGCTTCTGTAAAGTTTGGAAGGTAGGAGACGAGGTACTGGTAGAAGTAAAGCTGTGAGTACCGGTCGTGAGTCGTGCTTCGGTAGCTCAGATGGTAGAGCACTTGCCCGCGAAAGGCAAAGGTCCCGAGTTCGAGTCTCGGTCGGGCACACAGTTTTAATCTGCCAGGAAGTTTCATATCAGCGCACACTCCGCTGCAGAGTGAAAATCTCATTCTGGATATTACGAATGCTTAAATATGGGTGGTGGTTATGTACATCTACATCTACATTTACAGCCATACTCTGCAAGCCACCAGACGGTTCTGTCGGTTCTCCCTTCTATTCCAGTCTTGTATTGTTCATGGAAAGAAAGATTGTTGGTATTCCTCAGTGTGTGCTCTAATCTCTCTGATTTTATCCTCATGGTCACTTTGCGAGATATACATAGGAGGGAGCAATATACTGCTTGACTCCTCAGTGAAGGTATGTTCTTGAAACTTCAACAAAAGCCCGAACCGAGCTACTGAGCGTCTCTCCTGCAGAGTCTTCCACTGGAATTTATCTATCATCTCTGTAATGCTTTCACGATTACTAATTGATCCTATAATGAAGCGTGCTGCTCTCCATTGGATCTTCTCTCTCTCTTCTATCAACCCTATCTGGTACGGATCCCACACTGGTGACCAGTATTCAAGCAGTGGGCGAACAAGTGTACTGTAACCTACTTCCTTTGTATTTGGATTGCATTTCCTTAGGATTCTTCCAATGAATCTCAGTCTGGCATCTGCTTTACCGACGACCAACTTTATATGATCATTCCATTTTAAATCACTCCTAATGCCTACTCCCACATTGTGTGGTTTCAATATTTTTCTAATAAATGTGATTCACCTGTCCAAGTATTTCATTTATAGCCTTACTGTCAGGATAACCCTCATATGAGTATCATACATATCATACAACAACACTGTCCGCAGCTCGTGGTCTAGTGGTTAGCATTGCTGCCTCTGGATCACGGGGTCCCGAGTTCGATTCCCAGCTGTGTTGGGGATTTCCTCTGCCTGGGGACTGGGTGTTTGTGTTGTCCTCATGATTTCATCATCATTATCATTCATGACAGTAGCTATGTTGGACTGTGAAAAAAATTGACCCTTGTACAAATTGGGACTTGTGTACGGGCGTGGATGTAGTTGAGTGCCCTACAAACCAAATATCATCATCATCATCATCATCATACAACAACATTAAAACAACTTGATTAACTATTTGTATGTGTGTTTCAGATATGAGATTATGCTGAGCTGTTGGCACACTGACCCTAATAAAAGAGTGACTTTCTCGCAGTTGGTTGAAGAATTTGGAAATATCCTGGGAGAGAGAACCTTAACTGTGAGTAAATGAAAATGTTAGAGTTCTTCACATTGTTTTAAAGTTATAGCTTTTGCATTAGTGTTAAATAATAGGTAAAATAATCATTTTCCTATGCTGTATATTTTATTAATTGTCAAAAAGTTACTTTAAAGTTCAGAGAAAAGGTCCTCAGATGCTTTCTGTTGTTTGGTGATGTAAATCTTGAAACAAAAACTGTGTACTCTAGTTATTACACATTTGTATATGGATAACCCTTCTAATATGAAAATTAAATATTTGTCTTCCTATTTTAGCAGCCACTAACAAAGAATTGTTAAGAAAATGCTGTACTTTTTAATGATATGTGCGATAATGTTAAAGTGACATAAGTATTTATATGAAAAGGAAAATCCACTTAATAAAACTACAAAACTACACTGAAAAAGATTAGCTGGCCTGGACATACCTTCGGCAAGTGAAATCCCAGCACTGATGAGGAACACATTTAAAACACTAAACGTAATTTTTGGCATAATTAGTTTCTTCTGCAGAGAGTAAAGGGAGTGCACAAAGAGTTATAAGGCCTGCCAAGATTTTTCTAGAAACTCAAAGTTCATTAACTAACATATTATTGTAGTAAAACTACTGTTTTTTTTATTTTTTTATTTTATTTTATTTTATTTTATTTTTTTTAGGGGGAGGGGAGGGGGGGTCGGGAGAAAAGGTAATATGCTCTTTAGAAAGACAAGAATAAGGGTTTTCATATAATGTAGGTTAATCCTAAAACAAGCTCTTATTAGCAGGGTCAAATTTTTAACTTCAAGTGGTTTTGGTGAATAGTAAATTTTGAATACTTTATTAAATAAAATGTTCCTACATGAACTAATTGTAATGTCATTATCAGCAGGATGTAAACTATATGCCAAATAATAATGTTTGGAAAAATACAGATGAAATGAGAATTATGTAAACGATTTATTGCAGCAAAATAGCCATTATAGTTATACATTAGATTACAATCATTTGAGAGTGAATTACAAGGATGTATTGAGTGTCTGCATAATTCTTAGTAGTAGATTACATTCAGTGCAGGTATTATAACAGATTATCATTTGAACCATTTATTGCATAGTCTCTAATTGATCTGGTCCTGTTGTTGCATATATCTATATGGTATCTCTCACAAGACTGTCCACATAGTGTACACTTGCAAAGGTTTGACGGTTCGTGGTATGTTGTATTTGCACAAATTTCATGGTGGAGTCCGTGTACTGCGAGTCTTGTAAGTACGTGTCTCATCTCAAAATTTGCTGCTGTCCAAGTGCGGTCGATCATGGCCCTGGATCCATAGAATTCCGTTGGTACTTCCTCTCCTTTCCTGAGTAGTGATCTTAGTAGTTTCTCCGATGCTGATGTGTTGGGAAGTAAGAACCTTGTCCTTAGATCCTCAATGACGAAAGATTCTCAGGCAAAAAGGTAGACTAATCTTGATCTTGTGGTTTTTGCTACCCCTGATGCTCTTTTGATATAGGTTGCTTTTACTCTTTCTAATGTTTCTAAGTTCTTTTCATTTAGGTGTATCTATATGATTTCTATCCCATAAGCCAGTATCGGTATTATTTTTGATTTGAAGAGTGCCATAGCTGTGTCTAAATTTAGTGTTCTGATGGAACTTACTTCGTTTATCGCTCTGATGGCCTGTGTCGCTTTCTCTGTTGTGTGTTTAGTGAAGCACTTTGCGGATGACTGGAGTGTTATCCCTAGATATTTGCAATCTTTTATGATAGATATTTGCTTTCCTTGTAGTGCAATTCTTGTCATTTTTGGGATTTGCCCGCCTGGTCTGAATACCATCATTTCCATCTTGTCGGTGTTGATTACGAACTTGTGTTTTGTGCACCATTTTTCCACGTCTTCTATAGTCTCCTGTAGTTTCTTCAAGTTTTTTGAGCCTATCACAATGTCATCCACGTAGTCATATGCTTCAACATCTTCATCATGAGCGATTGCCATAATGTCGTTTGCTGCCAGAATGAACAGGAGCGGGATTAGTGGGTCTCCTTGGAGTACTCCGTTTGTTTGCCTTATTGGTTCAGACAGGTCGAGGTTGTCCAAGATCCTTATCTCGTTCCATTCATTTATGGAGTTTATAATCCTCGTCCAGATGCTGTCTCTTCCCAGTGTTTTGTTGAGCATCCTTTTTACTAATGATCGATCGAGGAGGTCGAAGGCCTTTGTGAAGTCTATGAATACAGCATAATGTTTTTGCTTCTTATCTATGGTTTCCCATATGTTTTTTAAAAGCAGCTCCAGTGCTGTAATAGTGGATCTTTTTTCCCTGAACCCGAACTGAGATTCTGGGAGGTGGTCTTCCAAAATGTGTGTTATTCTTCATGTGATTAGTTTTGTGAATACCTTAAAAGGGTTGTTTTCCAAGGCTATTCCTCTGTATTTGTTTGTGTCCTTTGGGTCGCCCTTCCCTTTGTACATTACCCTTACTATTGATTTTCTCCACTGGCCTGGGATTTTTGCTATAAAGTTTTGTCCAGGTTGGTGCCAGCAGATGGGCTGTGTCTTTAAGCTGTTCGTTGTAAAGCATGTCCGGTCCTGCTGCTTTCTTCCTTTTTGTTAATTCAATGATCTTTCAGACCTCATTTGGAGTGAGTGGGGACCAGGCTGGCATCTCTTGCGGTGTGAGCTCTTGACTTGCTACCTGTGCTCCTTCTCTACCATCTTTGTTGAGAATGTCTTTGAAATGTCTCGTCCATTCTTCCATGCTTATATAGTGTGACTGTGCCTGCTTTCGGGGGCGGATTGCAATGAATGGGTCTCTCCTGGCTTCTTCAGCTAGTCTTCTCCCTCTTCTTCCCTATGTGCCATTCTCTCCTCCCTTGTTAGTGTTTTGTAGGATCTTCTTTTCTCAGCGTATGTTTTTAGTAGTGAGTGATTATCTGTGTCCGTTTTTAGTCGGTGTAAAGCTTGGAGTACTTCTTTTATTTGCTGATAACACTCTTGATCGAACCATGGTTTAGCTCTTATCACTTTCCTGGGGGTAGTTGCTTGTTTTAAGAGTTTCTCCAGTTCAAGCGCTGCCTCCTCTACATTTGAGTTGTCGATTAAGGACTCAATTTGTTCTATCTGGTCATGGTATTCTTCCACTTTCCTTGGATTCAGTCTCCTCGAGAGCAGTCTCTTCTCTTGGTTCTCTCTTGCCTTCCAATCACTTTGTATGGCTATGTTCATCAGGATATGTTTTCTTATAGGCATGTGGTTTGCATTCCAAAGTGGGCTTATGTCCCCTTTTATGTTTCCTCTTATGAGGGTGATATCAATAGCACTTTTGCCATTATGGCAGAAGTACGTAGGGACATTTGTGTTGTTTAGCAGGATGAGGCCTTCTTCTTGTAGTGATTTGATTACTAATTTTGTTTTGTGATTCTGTACATCCAACCAACAGTTTAGATCCCCTGCTATAAGCAAAGGGATGTCTTTCTTGCTCCGTCTTATTTGTTGGCCCAGTTCATTGATTATGTCTATGGCCGATTCGCTTGCTGGAAGTAGGTTGCTAATATTGTGGTGTGTTTTACTTCTATTACAATGGAGTGATTTAGTTCTGTTGTCGCTATAATTGGTGTTATCCACGGTTTCAGTAGGACTGTTATTCCCCCTTGGGGTCGCCCCCTTTCCCTTGCTTTGCCAGCATATTTATGCTATAGAATTTCGGGTGTTGCCAATGATCTGTGAGAAAAGTTTATGAGAATTATGATAGTTAACATATGATGACAAACCTTCTCTGTGATTCACAGATCATTCATGATACACATTACTGTTCCTCAGTAGAAATACTTTTATTAACTACAAAACTGACTGAATGAAAATATCTCAAAGAAACATGAAGAAATGTATTTCCACTTCAAGAGGCTGTGCATATCACATGTTTAAATCGATGTGAGTCATGTATTTACAATTGCTTGTATCATACATTACAGCAAGAAAAATGTGTCGGGTACCTTCATAAACATTCATATCAGTTACTTCAATCACAGAAGTTTATCTATGGAGACTGACAAAAATGAACTTAAAAGCAGGAAAACATAAAATGCAGGAATGTGAAATCGGGGTTTTACTGTATTTGTATTGTTTGACCTCTCTTGATGATTTACAACAGCTTATACCAGTTGAAAGTTAATGAGTAAACTTAGAATATAGGTGTTCTGAGATGTACTGTAAGGTGAATAAATGCTATACACATCAGCTGTTTAATTAATATAAGTCTTCCTAAATCATAGGATATGGCAAAACACTTAAAATATTTCACAAACATTGCATGTTACTAATAACATTTACTATGCATGCGATGCAAATGTGACTTTTTTGGTGCCTAAAACTGGTTGTGTCAGTAAAATAAAACCTATTCAAAGTCTTATGTTGCTGCTTACAGTTGTCTTCAACAATTTTTTACAATGAGATGTTCTACAGACAAAGTAAGAAAGAAACACAACAACATAAAGAAGAAACAAAGAAATATTCAAAGAACAAGAAGAAAGTACTATTGCACAGCAACTGGATTAGAGAAAAAGCTCCCAAACAATGAACAGTTGATGATGTTTGGTTTGTGGGGCACTCAACCGTGCGGTCATCAGTGCCTGTACAAAGTCCCAATTTGTTCATACTATTTTTTACGCAGTGCAATCTAGCCACTATCACAAATGATGATGATGATGAAATGAGGAGGACAACACAAACGACCAGTCCTCAGGCAGAGAAAATCCCCAACACGGCCAGGAATCGAACCCATGGCCCCATGATCCAGGGACAGCCTCGCTAGCCACTAGACCATGAGATGTGGACGCAGTGAACAGTGCTTCAGTTCCTGTGGTGATGGCAAGTACACTGGTTGGACCATATAGTAAGGATAGCTGGTGATAGGATGCTGAAATGAATAATGAAAGGATGATTATATTCCAGCAGAAAGGAGTATTCAGACAAGAGCTAGATGGCTGGAAAGTTTGTTGGCTGACATTACCAACATGGAGATCTTAGCGTGGAAGAGAAAAGAAGAGAACAAGGATGTATGGATGCAGAGTGTTGAGGAGGCCAAGATCCATCAAATACCATAGCACCAAAGAAGAAGAAGATGACAATAAATTCTCATAATTTGGACTTTCCAAGAAAAACCATTGGAGAGACTAACATGTCAGTGACTGCACAACAGAGGCCTACAACTCATGGATACTGATTAGTGCAAGAAATGGAGTGCTGAAATCCCTCTCAACAGATGGCTGAATTGGAGATGAAGTTGGCTGTCAGTCAGGCACTCCTGATTCTGGGTAATTATGTGCAAACTCTCTGATGTGTAAAGTGTTTTACAGCTGAGCATATAGAAACATGGGGGAGTATTGCAAGTGAAATAATGGATGTACCTGATCAGCCACCATGTCTACATATTATTTCATGTAACGGACAATAGGAGATACATTTATGTTTGTACCTCATCTAAAATTTGCAGTAAATGATGTCATTGACTCAGGTAGTATCAAAAACAGTCCAGATATTGCACAGTCTGTCATATTCTTATCTGCATTTTGTAAGTTAATTGAGAAAGTTATTTACACTAGATTAATTAAAGTCTTGAGTTGACACAGCCTAAAATTTTAGAATCCAAACGACTTTATGAAAAGTAAGTCAGCTTCATTTGCTACAGGACAGTTAATTGACAAAATAATAATTACCATATGAAACAGGTTATATATTATAGGAGTGTTCCTTGATCCTGAAAAAGTATCTGATTGTGTTGACATCATGATACTGCCTGACAAGTTGTGGAAACTGGATATTTTGAGGAACTGGTTATGAAGTGATAAAATCATATTTGAGTGACAGATCACAATTTGTCTTGCTAAAAACTAGCAGTGGGTCACTCAAATCTGAAATTACTATTATCCTACAGCCTCAAGATTCTGTATTAGGACCCCTTCTTGTTTTGTCCTTATACAGTTCCCCAATCCCTAAGAAAATATTGTGTGCTGATGGTACATCCACTGTTTGCAAACACAATACAATATTTCAACAAAATTTATATAAATGGAAATTCAATGAAGACTGTTATAGTGAAATTCAGCACCAAGAATCAGATGCAATCTGGTATGAAGTTATCCATAAAAAATGACACTCTAAAGAAGGAAAACTGGACAGAATTCTTGGGAATCACAATACAGGACAATCTCAAGTAGTACATACAGATTTCTTAGCCAGTAAGGTAGCTAAAAACATTATTATCAAACATTGTAATGATTGGCACGTATTAGAAATTGCATATTGTTTATTATTATCATCAAATTTGAGCTGTTGTTGTTGTTGTTGTGGTCTTCAGTCCTGAGACTGGTTTGATGCAGCTCTCCATGCTACTCTATCCTGTGCAAGCTTTTTCATCTCCCAGTACCTACTGCAACCTACATCCTTCTGAATCTGCTTAGTGTATTCATCTCTTGGTCTCCCTCTACAATTTTTACCCTCCACGCTGCCCTCCAATACTAAATTGGTGATCCCTTAATGCCTCAGAACATGTCCTACCAACCGATCCCTTCTTCTGGTCAAGTTGTGCCACAAACTTCTCTTCTCCCCAATCCTATTCAATACTTCCTCATTAGTTATGTGATCTACCCATCTAATCTTCAGCATTCTTCTGTAGCACCACATTTCGAAAGCTTCTATTCTCGTCTTGTCCAAACTATTTATCGTCCATGTTTCACTTCCATACATGGCTACACTCCATACGAATACTTTCAGAAATGACTTCCTCGCACTTAAATCTATACTGGATGTTAACAAATTTCTCTTCTTCAGAAACGCTTTCCTTGCCATTGCCAGTCTACATTTGATATCCTCTCTACTTCGACCATCATCAGTTATTTTGCTCCCCAAATAGCAAAACTCCTTTACTACTTTAAGTGCCTCATTTCCTAATCTAATTCCCTCAGCATCACCCGACTTAATTAGACTACATTCCATTATCCTTGTTTTGCTTTTGTTGATGTTCATCTTATATCCTCCTTTCAAGACACTGTCCATTCCATTCAACTGCTCTTGCAAGTCCTTTGCTGTCTCTGACAGAATTACAATGTCATCGGCGAACCTCAAAGTTTTTATTTCTTCTCCATGAATTTTAATACCTACTCCGAATTTTTCTTTTGTTTCCTTTACTGCTTGCTCAATATACAGATTGAACAACATCGGGGAGAGGCTACAACCCTGTCTTACTCCCTTCCCAACCACTGCTTCCCTTTCATGTCCCTCGACTCTTATAACTGCCATCTGGTTTCTGTACAAATTGTAAATAGCCTTTCGCTCCCTGTATTTTACCCCTGCCACCTTTAGAATTTGAAAGAGAGTATTCCAGTCAACATTGTCAAAAGCTTTCTCTAAGTCTACAAATGCTAGAAACGTAGGTTTGCCTTTCCTTAATCTTTCTTCTAAGATGAGTCGTAAGGTCAGTATTGCCTCACGTGTTCCATTGTTTCTACGGAATCCAAACTGATCTTCCCCGAGGTTGGCTTCTACTAGTTTTTCCATTCGTCTGTAAAGAATTCGTGTTAGTATTTTGCCTTATTAAGCTGATAGTTCGGTAATTTTCACATCTGTCAACACCTGCTTTCTTTGGGATTGGAATTATTATATTCTTCTTGAAGTCTGAGGGTATTTCGCCTGTTTCATACATCTTGCTCACCAGATGGTAGAGTTTTGTCAGGACTGGTTCTCCCACGGCCGTCAGTAGTTCCAATGGAATATTGTCTACTCCGGGGGCCTTGTTTCGACTCAGGTCTTTCAGTGCTCTGTCAAACTCATCACGCAGTATCATATCTCCCATTTCATCTTCATCTACATCCTCTTCCATTTCCATAATATTGTCCTCAAGTACATCGCCCTTGTATAGACCCTCTATATACTCCTTCCACCTTTCTGCTTTCCCTTCTTTGCTTAGAACTGGGTTTCCATCTGAGCTCTTGATATTCATATAAGTTGTTCCCTTATCTCCAAAGGTCTCTTTAATTTTCCTGTAGGCGGTATCTATCTTACCCCTAGTGAGGTAGGCCTCTACATCCTTACATTTGTCCTCTAGCCATCCCTGCTTAGCCATTTTGCACTTCCTGTCGATCTCATTTTTGAGACGTTTGTATTCCTTTTTGCCTGTTTCACTTACTGCATTTTTATATTTTCTCCTTTCATCAATTAAATTCAATATTTCTTCTGTTACCCAAGGATTTCTACTAGCCCTCGTCTTTTTACCTACTTGATCCTCTGCTGCCTTCACTACTTCATCCCTCAAAGCTACCCATTCTTCTTCTACTGTATTTATTTCCCCCATTCCTCTCAATTGCTCCCTTATGCTCTCCCTGAATGTCTGTACAACCTCTGGTTCTTTTAGTTTATCCAGGTCCCATCTCCTTAAATTCCCACCTTTTTGCAGTTTCTTCAGTTTTAATCTACAGGTCATAACCAATAGATTGTGGTCAGAGTCCACATCTGCCCCTGGAAATGTCTTACAATTTAAAACCTGGTTCCTAAATCTCTGTCTTACCATTATATAATCTATCTGAAACCTTTTAGTATCTCCAGGGTTCTTCCATGTATACAACCTTATTTCATGATTCTTAAACCAAGTGTTAGTTATGATTATGTTGTGCTCTGTGCAAAATTCGACCAGGCGGCTTCCTCTTTCATTTCTGTCCCCCAATCCATATTCACCTACTATGTTTCCTTCTCTCCCTTTTCCTACACTCGAATTCCAGTCACCCATGACTATTAAATTTTCGTCTCCCTTCACAATCTGAATAATTTCTTTTATTTCATCATACATTTCTTCAATTTCTTCCTCATCTGCAGAGCTAGTTGGCATATAAACTTGTACTACTGTAGTAGGCATGGGCTTCGTATCTATCTTGGCCACAATAATGCGTTCACTATGCTGTTTGTAGTAGCTTACCCGCATTCCTATTTTCCTATTCATTATTAAACCTACTCCTGCATTACCCCTATTAGATTTTGTGTTTATAACCCTGTAGTCACCTGACCAGAAGTCTTGTTCCTCCTCCCACCGAACTTCACTAATTCCCACTATATCTAACTTCAACCTATCCATTTCCCTTTTTAAATTTTCTAACCTACCTGCCCGATTAAGGGATCTGACATTCCACGCTCCGATCCGTAGAACGCCGTAGAGCTATACAATAAAAATGTGGGGTGCACTATACAGTACAAACATGGGGTGCAATGAACACAAGCAAATCTAAATGCATTACTAACACTGAAGGAGAAACCAGTCACTACTATTATTTGTGGTCCTAGCCCAGAGAATCATTTTGTAACCAGTTTCCAAAATTAGGTGAGTTTACCAGAATAGACACTTTAAATGTAATACTGCTTGTTTAAACAATGAAACCAAACTTAAATTGTAACCCTCACCAGCATAATAATAGAAAAAATTGAAATATAATGTAAATATCAACAGATCAGAATTATATTTAACAAATGTACTTAATACTGGGCTGAAGCTAGCCAGTGTTCATCTGAGAAATCTTGTAATCCTATTACCAACTTAAAATAATTTTAATAAAAAATCCATTTTATTCTTTAGTGATCTTTGTTTTTGCATTCAAAATAAATAGAATGATTCTGTTTTGAAAGTACTTCTGGTCAACAGTATTGGTAGTTTGCAAGAAATCTAGTGGTAACTACAAAAAATGCGACATTATTCTTATTTACCAACAAAAGTCAAACGTTGTTGTGGTCTTCAGTCCTGAGACTGGTTTGATGCAGCTCTCCATGCTAATCTATCCTGTGCAAGCTCTTTCATCTCCCAGTACCTACTGCAACCTACATCCTTCTGAATCTGCTTAGTGTATTCATCTCTTGGTCTCCCTCTACGATTTTTACCCTCCACGCTGCCCTCCAATGCTAACTTTGTAATCCCTTGCTGCCTCAACACACGTCCTACCAACTGATCCCTTCTTCTAGTCAAGTTGTGCCACAAACTTCTCTTCTCCCCAATCCTATTCAATACCTCCTCATTAGTTACATGATCTACCCACCCAATCTTCAACATTCTTCTGTAGCACCACATTTCAAAAGCTTCTATTCTCTTCTTGTCCAAACTATTTATCGTCCATGTTTCACTTCCATACATGGCTACACTCCATACAAATACTTTCAGAAATGACTTCCTGACACTTAAATCTATACTCGATGTTAACAAATTTCTCTTCTTCAGAAACACTTTCCTTGCCATTGCCAGTCTACATTTTACATCCTCTCTACATCGACCATCATCAGTTATTTTGTTCCTCAAATAGCAAGACTCCTTTACTACTTTAAGTGTCTCATTTCCTAATCTAATTCCCTCAGCATCACCCGACTTAATTCGACTACATCCCATTATCCTCGTTTTGCTTTTGTTGATGTTCATCTTATATCCTCCTTTCAAGACACTGTCCATTCCATTCAACTGCTCTTGCAAGTCCTTTGCTGTCTCTGACAGAATTACAATGTCATCGGCGAACCTCAAAGTTTTTATTTCTTCTCCCTGGATTTTAATACCTACTCCGAACTTTTCTTTTGTTTCCTTTACTGCTTGCTCAATATGCAGATTGAATAACATCGGGAGAGGCTACAACCCTGTCTCATTCCCTTCCCAACCACTTCTTCCCTTTCATGCCCCTCGACTCTTATAACTGCCATCTGGTTTCTGTACAAATTGTAAATAGCCTTTTGCTCCCTGTATTTTACCCCTGCCTCCTTTAGAATTTGAAAGAGAGTATTCCAGTCAACATTGTCAAAAGCTTTCTCTAAGTCTACAAATGCTAGAAACGTAGGTTTGCCTTTCCTTAATCTTTCTTCTAAGATAAGTCGTAAGGTCAGTATTGCCTCAGTGTTCCAACATTTCTACGGAATCCAAACTGATCTTCCCTGAGGTCAGCTTCTACCAGTTTTTCCATTCGTCTGTAAATAATTCGCGATAGTATTTTGCAGGTGTGACTTATTAAACTGATAGTTCGGTAATTTTCACATCTGTCAACACCTGCTTTCTTTGGGATTGAAATTATTATGTTCTTCTTGAAGTCTGAGGGTATTTCGCCTGTCTCATACATCTTGCTCACCAGATGGTAGAGTTTTGTCAGGACTGGCTCTCCCAAGGCCGTCAGTAGTTCTAATGGAATGTTGTCTACTCCCGGGGCTTGTTTCGACTCGGGTTTTTCAGTGCTCTGTCAAACTCTTCACGCAGCATCGTATCTCCCATTTCATCTTCATCTACATCCTCTTCCATTTCCATAATATTGTCCTCAAGTACATCGCCCTTGTATAGGCCCTGTGTATACTCCTTCCACCTTTCTGCTTTCCCCTCTTTTCTTAGAACTGGGTTTCCATCTGAGCTCTTGATATTCATACAAGTGGCTCTCTTTTCTCCAAAGGTCTCTTTAATATTCCTGTAGGCTGTATCTATCTTACCCCTAGTGAGATAAGCCTCTACATCCTTACATTTGTCCTCTAGCCATGCCTGCTTAGCCATTTTGCACTTCCTGTCGATCTCATTTTTGAGACGTTTGTATTCCTTTTTGCCTGGTTCATTTATTGCATTTTTATATTTTCTCCTTTCATCAGTTAAATTCAATATTTCTTCTGTTACCCAAGGATTTCTACTAGCCCTCATCTATTTACCTATTTGATCCTCTGCTGCCTTCACTATTGCATTCCTCAAAGCTACCCATTCTTCTTCTACTGTATTTCTTTCCCCCATTGCTGTCAATTGTTCCCTTATGCTTTCCCTGAAACTCTGTACAACCTCTGGTTCTTTCAGTTTATCCAGGTCCCATCTCCTTAAATTCCCACCTTTTTGCAGTTTCTTCCGTTTTAATCTACAGCTCATAACCACTAGATTGTGATCAGAGTCCACATCTGCCCCTGGAAATGTCTTACAATTTAAAACCTGGTTCCTAAATCTCTGTCTTACCATTATATAATCTATATGATACCTTTTAGTATCTCCAGGGTTCTTCCATGTATACAACCTTCTTTCATGATATTGTTTGAAATAGGACTGTAGATTCTAAATCTAAAACTTCACAATATTTTTATGCGACATATTTGAGAAGTAATATATATTATGTTCTGAAATTGTATTATTCTAGGCACTATTTTTTTAAATTTGGTATTGAATAAAATTCTATTATTATTATTATTATTATTATTATTATTAGCTGTGTGGTACTGTGTGTGGACTCCTATGCCAATTTTTTCGATAGCCTGCTGGTGAGAGGAACCTATCACCATATGTATTAATACAACCATGAATTATCCTTTCAAGTGAACATGTTGTGTGGGTTGAGTATCAAATAGCTATGTTCCTCTAAGAACAGCTACTGAAAAGTGCTTGAGCATCAAACACTCTGGAAGATTCTTTACTTGGGATGCTTTAACACTTTTTGAAATTCGTCATTGGACAATCAATAATTGTTAAGTGCATGAAATAACAAGTCACCTATAATGCCCATATCTTTAATGCATTACGAAATATCATATTCATGATCCATGGAACTAGTATTAATCTAATCTAATCTAATCTAATCTAGTCTATTAGACAATGCTTTTACCAGATGAGCATATGTACATAATGAACCCTCATTAAGTATTTCACAATTTCACTGTTGATAAAAATTGTTAATAATTTATAATAACATTGCTATGCAATATTCATGATTATGTAAGGAATGATTTCATAGGCTAAAGATAAGTGACATTACCTATTAGTTTAGAAGCTGTACTGAGATTTCAAGATGGCATCAATGTCTGGGGAGGTATTACAATGTAATATTAAATTTCACAATCCAGCAATCTTTTAAATGAACAAGCAGAGAGTTTAATAGCTTTAACATAACATTTGAAGTTTATTAATCTTTTCATATGACAGTCAATAGTTTTTCCAAAACATCACAGATAAAAACCTAACATAACACTTCTGGACTCATTGAGAATGCCAAAGGCATTTTATTGTATAAAACAATCTGAAAATGAGGTGCCACAAAACTGGACTGAACTACCTGTCACAACAATCTGACACTCTTGGTGTCAACAACAATATAACATTTAATGTTTAAATGTTTGAGTCTTTCGAATACATGCCATAAGTCAAAATATGATTTAAATAACTTCAGTTTTTTAGGTTACCTAACAAATTTAAATTATGTACTATTTTCCAAACACTTGTATTTATGTAAAGACTTTTAGTAGTAATAGCAAATGACGAAGGTTATAGATTTGTAAATATAAAATTAGGAACTTCTTGATACTTAACAATATTGATATCATTTTCATAGTAAAATAAATAAAAATATAAATGGAAACAGATATTTTGTTTGTACATAAAACTGTAAAGCAAAAACACTGAAAATGATGTAGATTTATTTTCAGAGCATTTGCTGATAATAATGCAGCTGCTGATTTTTGTGGTGTATAATCAGTACATAATAACATACCAAGATGTAAATAATAAAAATATATTGACAAAAAAATTTCTGACAGTCAGAATACTCTATGAACAACTGCAGATAAGTAATATGTGATTTATGCAAGAAAATCAACTGAAGTCTGTCTGAAGTAAAAGCAAATGTTCCAGTGGTGTTAGATGCATTATTTGCTATATAGATTTCATAAGAATGTGGCAAATTTAAGCAAACCAGGAGCTACATTAGTTGAATTTTGACCAAAATAAAATGTGAAAACAATTATCTCAGCAATGTTAGAGCTGTATGAAAATGCATACCAAAGATTTTGTGGACCAGTTTATTACTGTAGATGAGCCTCCTTACCTGCAGGTCAGACAAGTTAAGTAAGTCATTACTCATGGCTTTGTGTGAGAGAGCTTTCTTCTCTTGACATATGTCACAAATCTGGACATAATATGCATGCACATGTTGAGAAAAAAGTGGAAATTTGGCCTGAAATTGGGTAAATGTGTAAGATGAATAGATTTTTGTTCAGTTACTACAGCTAAACAAAGGAATGATGAGATCATTCAGCTGTCCTTTAGAGTGTTTGTATTGTTCAACCTCATTTGAATCAACCTCATTTGAATCAACAAAGAGAAGAAATGTACTTCCTTTAATTTCCACATAAGATTATGTTGTGACTATAGAAAGAACAATTTGGGTTCTGTGTTGTGAATATATTGTCTCTCTGTCTCCACATCTGTTAGTGTGTTTAGTGTAGTGTCTGCCATACATTCATATTCTGTGTGTCACATATTCATATTCTGAAGAAGAAAGCAAGGTTCAAAGTCTGAGCTAAGCATTCATTTCATTATTTATGTGCCAGTCAACAGCTCAACACTTCCTCTGTGTGATGACCAGTTGTCGTACAACTGATGTATTCCACTCATGACTTTCAATTATCATATTAAGACATCTTTCTGTGGTATAGACCAATGTGCTGATATAAGAACAAAATATTATAAAAATTAGCCACAGGCTTTCTTGATAATCAGGCTGAAGGGTTAAAAACTTGACCACAAAACTATCTTCTGCAGTTTACTTGACTTCCAGAGTGAAAGAAGCAGTATCTTGTTAAACTGTAGCAATCTTTTACATTAGCATATATTGCTTTTACCTTGTTGTGAATCTTGAGATAACTTCACTCAGAAAGAACAAAGGAATCTTGGAAAGACTTGTATCTACAGACTGTCACTGTCATAAGTGTATAGTTACTCTCAGTTACAGTGAGCAGAATATAAAAAGGGAATGGAGGAAACACATTAGGGTACTAGCACATCATATGTTACTGCTGAAAATACTCAGAGGGTGTTACAGGTTTCTGCATTGTTATACGTATCTATATGGCACCATCAATCACTTGTGAGTTGTGGACTTTCTTCACTTTTCACTATTGATACCATTCTTTAAGCTCCATTATTGTAAGATTTCATATGTTTTGTCTCATTCACTCTCATATAGTTAACATTCTGTAAATTAAGCACTAAAGGAATAGGGGCAGATTCAAATGGAGTGTGCTTCTATAATTACATACTCTCCATTCAGATGTTATTACTATTCTATTATTTACAGTATTTTCTTTTAGAAACTTAACCAGGCATTTTTTTCCAGCATTATCATAACTTAAATGATGAATACATCAGCATGAGTCCAAAACCAGGATCTAATGGAGATGACTATCTTGCCATGGCTGCTGCACCTGATTATAATAAATTACTATCACCAGTGGAAGGTGAAAATCATTCATATATAAATAGGTAAGAAAACAAAATTCCTGTGTAACTGTTCATACACTATGCTATGAGAAGTATCAGGACACCTATTACTGAAAATTAATATGTGGTGTGCCCACCCTTCACCTTTATGATCCCTTGAACTATGCTGGGGGCACTTCCAATGAGGTGTCTAAATATCTTTGGAGGAATGGCAGCCCACTCTTCCTCAAGAGCTAAAACCAGAGAAGCTGTGATGTTGAGTGCTGGTGTCTGGAGAAAAGTCACATTCTAACTCATCCCATTGGTGTTCCACTGGGTTCAGGTCTGGACTTCGATAAGGCCATTCCATTTCAGGAATTCTGTTGATCACAAACAATTGCCACACAGCTGCTTCTTTATGATAGGGTGCTTTAAAATGGTGATACAAACAACTGCTGTAGCTGTACTGTTCCTCTACTGTATACACTACACAATGCTGTAAAATGTGTTCATATCCACCTGCATTTAGCATTTTCTTAAGCACAATAAGGGGACCATACTATAATCTCAAAAAAACATCCACATACTGTAACATCACCTCCTCTTTATTTCATTGTTGTGCTGTACGGCACTTGCCATGAGTGTATCTCTTGCTTTTCAGCCCAGTTGGCTAGAGGATTAGTTTGAAAGACCTGTTGGTTTGATCTGTCACATGCAGGCTAAACATGCGGTGACCTATTGCATAGGGCATGGGATGTGTGGAGCTCCAGTCATGGAATGGAGGCAGAAGATGGTTGGGAGTGTACTTTGGTGAGTTGTGCTGTGAGCCACCTTGAGGTTGTGGTGCTAGCTTTTCTGTTGCTTAAAGGGAATTCTTTGACAGTTGTCTTGAGTGGTTTGGGACTTGCATTCAAATGTGAATTTGGTTTTAAGTACTGCACAGATCAGCTGGGCTGTCATTGTGTTTGTTAGCTTTGTAGCGGCTTATTAGCTGTGCAGGTATTGATTTCATTTCAGTCGATACAGTTTTTGATTGAAGTTTCATGGGTTTTAAGTCCTACCATTGTGCTCATTAGCTTTGTAGCCATTTGTTTGTTTACATTTGCCAGTGGTTTTAGGTGCTGCTCTTATCAGCTGGGCAGATTTTTCTTGTTATATTTTAATCTGGATTTAATTGCTGCACAGCTCAGGCTAGCAGTTTTTGTGTTAATTTTTGAGGCTGTAGTTTGATGTTGGTTGTTGCCACGGCAGTTTTGAACTGGAGGGAGCTATTGCCGATATATATCATTTCCGTTAAGGCTGTAGTAGTAGGTATTTGACTCCATGAAGATTATACTTCAGCAGTTATGAAAGTGTCCTTTATTAGTGGATTGAAATTCATTTGTATAGAAAAGCTTGGATGATAATAGTTTTAGAATGCTGTGAAACAATTATAGTTTAAGAATGCTGTGAAACAATTATATCCTTCATCCCTGCATATCTGAAATTAGTGTGTGCTCTAGTCACTCAAGCAGGTTGTCATTTCCTGCCATGCAATTGGTTGTTGAAATAAGTGACTGTTAAGGTACTGTAATTGGGATAATTCCCCAGCCCTTCCTTCAAGCATTGCTCATGGGATCAAGCTTGGGTTACATCATTCGCACTGTACATGATGGCAGGTAATGTTTACCAGACATTTGCCACACCTTAAGCCTTTCATCAAATTACCACAGTGTATAGAATGTAATGTTCCCGTTGTATTTCATGCTTTAGATTTACCTCACGCAGGAAATACTAAATATTATTATGATTGCGTCCAGTGACTTAGGTGACCATGGATGCAGCAGTCTCAGATTTCTTCACCTAACTATGCAGCAGCTGCTGGGTGGAGGAGGGGGGGGGGGGGGAATTATTCAGAACAATCCCTACTTTTCTTGAATTCTTCAAAACTACTGTAGTAATCTTCCTGAAACAAAAATTTGATTCAAAAACACTACTAACAGACTCATATTTCAGAATGAGAACTGAGTGTTCTGAATGACTGATTGGTATAAATCTACAATAGAATATTCATTTGTCTTCCAAAGTTTATATACAGTCATTGTCCTGTTCGAAGGTTTATTCTTGAGATGACTCATTTCTCCTTTGTAGGCTGGCAATTCAGAGAGCATCAGTATCACACCCATGCATATACTCCTTCTTGTGAAGTTATTACAATTGTCACATTGCCTTGAAGACATTTGTATCTCAACATGGCTCACCAAACGAAAATAAGTAATAAATTCAAACAGTAGTTTTGCTATCCTATATAATAGTTTATTTGTTTTATCATTCACAAGTACCATTTGTTGGCAAGGCACAGGTGGGTGTAGTCATAACTCTTCTGGAACCACCAGCGTAGCTCATCACTCCAGTTCACTCATTTCCAGACATCCACTGTCAAGTGTCACTAGCATTGACTACAGAAATGTGGGATATATGAGGAACTACTCAACTGTTGTAACCCATTATTCTTTAAATCTCATGGACAGCTATCACAGTCATCATGCTAACTAGAGAGCTGTTAGCATTTTCGAACTCATGAGTGATTTCTTCCATTGATTTCATGTGATTATTTTATGACCACCTTCTGTGATGCTCAACGGTCGCTCTCCATCAGTACATGAGGTCTGTCTGGTCTTGGTTTACCATGGTTCTTCCTGTGTCTTTCCATTACACAATCACATAATCAACAATCAACTTGGGCAGCTTTAAAGGATTTGAAATGCCCCTGATGGATTTGTTACTCATACGACATCTGATGACTAGTCAATGTTTGAAGTCACTGAATTCTCCTGACCAAACCATTTTGTTGTTACTGCTTCTCTAGTGACAACACTACTCCCCACCTTCATTTATCTGGTGGGACTGCCTCTGTGACATCTAGTTGTTATTCCACCTTACATAGAGGTGTTTCAATGTTTTTCGTCATATAGTGTGTGTGTGTGTGTAATTTTTACAACACCAATGCCTTTTAGCTTTCTTTGCCATGAAAATAAGCTGTATTAATTGTGGCCTTCTAATTTATGAGGCATCATTCTTATTTCATATTTAGATTAATTCCTTATTTCATATTTAGATTAATTTGAAAAGTGGTAGTGATCATAAGAGGTAGACAATATTATTAAATCAAGAAGTGTATAAGCTATCTGTATGAGAAATTTGTCTTTTAAACAGAAAAATGTCATATCATCCATCTGCCTTATGTCTAAAATATATAATTACAGTTATAGTATTTTATTTATCAGGATGGAATTGTGTTTGTTTAAATGTTTCTATTTTTCCAAACAGTAACCCATTGTCAAGTGAAAATCCTGAAATTGAACATATAAGAGACTACACTGATATGAACTGTGCATCACCCTCTGGTTATGATGTCAGCAGTATTGATACAGGCTTCCACAGTGATGGTTCACAGAATACAACATATGAAGCCAGAGATGATAACAGCAACAAAACTGCGAAGCTGGCAAATGTTAAATTATACTCTCACACAAAAGATTCTCAGAAAGATACTGAAAAGCAAAATATTTCATCAGAAAATAATGGAATCTCAAACCCTGCATATTTTCACACCTCATTGTAATTCTCATTACTCTGTAAGTAATTTATTTGTTGCTACTGGTCTTTTAAAATCTGAATTTCTTGTGAATATTTGCTTCAAGATACCACATAAACCATTAAAAGTGCAACCTGTTGCATTAAATGAAAACAATAACTCATTTTAAAACTGTTTCTTCTGATGGTTGTGATACTATGTATGCATATTAATTGAGCATAAAAAGAAATGTGTCCACCTCCATAGCTGAGTAATCTGCATGGATGACTGCAATACAGATGTTTTGGGTTTGATTCCTCATACTGCCAGGAATTTTTCCTTGGTGCGACGTAAAGGGTGCACTCAGCCTCAGGAAACCAACTGAAGAGCTACTTGACCAATTACTAGGGGTGCCAAGATCAAGAAGTCCAACAATGACTGGGAAAATGGTGTGCTGACCACATGCACCTCCATAGTGCATGCAATGCCACCAATGGTAAAGGATGACTTGGTGGTTAGTCAGGCCCAATTGGCCAATCTAGGAATGCAGAACCTTACTTTTTTATAATTAGAAATGGAAATATATTTCCTTGGTTGCTTAGATGAATGAAATAAACATCTCTCATTCATTATTTTAGCATGTGTGTTGCTTACTTTCAGTTGCCAGTAAACAGTATTGTGTATTGTGTCTTTTTAAAAGATATTTATTTTATAGGAGAAACATCTGATGTTTAGAAGTATTTGATGTTTTATTGTAGTTTATGATGTGTGGCAATGAACCTCAATAAATAAATTTAAATGTAAAACTGCTCAGTTGATGAGTATCTCTCAAGCAAAAGATGTATTTTAAAGAAATAATATTTCATTTTTTATAAAATACTAACTTATAGACGATGAATGTTAATAAATGTCATGTTAAATTCTTTGCATGATATCTGCATACAACATTAAATATTTATTGCCATTGTTGATTGCCCACAAAATGCACAGAATGTATAAATTTGATATCTGCATACCACATTAAATATTTATTGCAATTGTTGATAGCTCACAAAATGCACAGAATTTATAAAATCTTCAGAGATCTATTTAATAATTCTCAACTTGTTCCAGGCTGAGTCAAGACGTTATGACCTGCTGCTTAACTGCATCTTGGTTCACCATTTTAATGAAAAACTCAGTGATTATTCCTGGCTTTGATTGTCAGAGACACATGAAACTAAATCTCTATAGACTGGTCATGAAATTCCTGTCCTAGATGTGTTTCATTGGGTTCAGATCAAGTGAATTTTTTGGCTAAGGCATCAATATGAATTCATTATCATGCTCCTCAAACAACGGTGGCGTGATTCTGGCCTTGAGACACTGACAGTTATCCCATGGTGGCATTGGAACTGGGGAAGACGTCAAGCTTGAAGGGATGCAGGTGGCCCGCAATAATGTTCACATAGTCCACACTGTCATGGTGCATTTGAATAGTAGCAAATACCCTGTGGAAGTCAAAATAAACATTCCTCACAGCATAATATCACCTAAACCAGCCTGCGTACCTGGCACGGTACACGTATTGAGCAGCCATTCACCTGGATGACAGGATCTCTGAACATGGCCATCAACCTAGTACAAAAAATAAACATGCTTCATCCAACCAGGCAACCTGTTTCCATTGATGCACAGTCCAAGCTCAGATATCTTTCAATGCTGCAATCATAATTGATAGCTCTGGGCACACATAAGGGTAGTCTACTGTTGAGCCCTATGTTCAACAATATGTGCTGAGATGGGTGCTGTGAAATATTTGTGCCTGCCCCAACACTGTACTCTGTCGTCACATCATCCACAGATCACAGCTTAACCTGTGTTACAGAGTGGGTTAGCCTCTAACCTCCATGTTGTGTGAAGAGGCATAGACACCCAACACCTTGCCTACTTGTGGTTTCACCATCCTTCAGCCACTTTCCTTATGTGCTCAAGACAGCAGCACGCAAACAGCCAACCAGCTTAGCCATTGCTGAGATGCTCGTTCCCAGGGGCTAAACCATAACTATCAGCCTTTGTCAAATACATTTATGTTAGTGGATTTTCTCATTTGCATCACATATCATTGTTAGAATTATTTTTAAGAAAAATTTCTTATTATAGTCTCAGCTGCAAATATTCAAAGTTGGTTGTTAATTTCAATCACAAGCAATGATTTTTTTAATGTAAGTATTTTATCTTCAAGCATTTTGGATGCTGTTGATGCTGACAGTTTGTACAATCTGAGTAATATATAATGTTACATACAATAATAATAAAGAAACAGATAAATCATGTAGATTTGCATACAAACATACAGTGAGTATAAATTAAAATTTTAGATTTTCTTTTGCACAATCAGAAAAAGAAAGCTTTCCTGTTAAGCCAGTTTTGTAGAACATTTCTGAATGTTTTTCATGAGGTAGTGTGCTTCTGGTGGCAGTGCATTGAACAGTTTTACATGAAGATATAGCTTATGAGCTTTGTGTAGTCTTGTAAAGTGTCAGCCAGTTTTATTTGGAACAGGTATTGTGACAATGAAATGATTGCCTTAATTTACAGCTCTCTTGATTTTCGTTTGTGTAGACTACAGCCTACATCCCATAGTACAGTGATTCCACATATAGAGGTGGAGTGATATGGAAGTGTGGAGGGAATGAGGTTTGCGTAAAAGTGGTGGCAGAGAATGGACAAACAAAGTCTGTGTTACAAAACCATGTTGGAGTGGAGAATAATCAGTTTCATTTGCTTGCTGTATACCCGATTACACATTTAGATCTGTGAGGAGAATAAATTTTATAACTGATTTGTTCAATCATCTGTGTGAAAGATATCTTAATTTAAATATTGACTTGCTGCATCAGATGTTCCACAGTTTTATTCCATTTAATGCTGGAAGGCAAGAACTACTGACACAGTTTTGTGAAGACATCAAGTACAGTTTGTCTCAAAAAGATGATTGTCCATCAACAAGGCCATTGAGACTGCTTACAATATTATGAATATGAAGATGGTATCTGTTCTTTTGGACATGTCTGAAAGAACAGATACCGTTGGTGATCTTGCAGCTCTCAAAAAATGAAATTACAATGAAATCCAGACCATTAGCTGCTTAGGGGGGTTGATAAATATCAATGGGGACAGTTGGAAACGTGTGCCCCAACTGGGATTCAAACCTGGGATCTCCTGCTTATATAGCAGACACTCTATCTGACTGAGCCATCGAGTAGACAGAGGATAGTGCGACTGCAGGGACTTGTCTCTGGCATGCTCCCCATGAGACCCACTTTTCCAACTTATTGTCCACACACTACGTTTGTAGTGCCTCTGCCCACTATACTCATTACTCAGCAGTCAATCTACCAATTCCTGTAGGAGTTTGAGCAGTGTGACATGCATCCACACTGAAGAAGATCATTGGCTTGTAAGCCTTATCTATATGAAGATGGTATCTGTTCTTTCGGACATAACTGAAGCAGTTATATTTGCTTGACAACTCCTGTGAAATTTTACAATACATTTGTTTGGATGTATCCAAATCACTCTGTGCAAAAAGAATTACTAGTAGCAAAAGATTAATGCAAAATAATACAGTGTAAATGGTCAGTACATTGTCATATTTTTTGCTGAAGAAGACCACTGTGAGTGTAAACTAACATGTTCTACAGTACAGTTAGAGACCACAGCTGTTATCCACAGAACAAGCAAACAACTTAGATCATCTTCGAATAACTCCTGGGAGTACTGCCCTTTAAGTGCATCAAAAATGACAGCTATCTTGACAGGTAATTCTCTCTGTTATTTTAATACATTTTCCAATCTGTGCCTTGAAAATGACATGTTCTTACCTTTCAAAATTTCAGAGTTTTTGACAAATTTATCTAGCTGCATCCTCATAAGTGCAGAGTAAACACTGTGAAAAGCTTGAAGTTCACAACTACCAAAATAACTAGATGATTCATATTGGGCAATAAATTGAAAATTATTGGTATGTCACTCATAAAAAGTTAATGTCTGCATAATTCTGAGAATACAAACTTCCAGTCAATAAAAGCCAGAATGTTTTCTCATGCTACAAATGCAACATATTTTGAAACACAAAAATACTTTTTCTTAACTCATGAATATTTAAAAACAAGAACTATTATTACCTTATTTTGTTCCCAAGTCTACATCACAGTAACGCCATCATGACTGCTATCTGAGTCTGTGTCCAAACAATTCGACTACAACTCATGATGATAGGTTCAAGGTTTATATCCATCTTCACCTCCCTATCAAAGTCATCTTCCTGGAGCTTTGCAGCGTGCTGCACACAGTATGCCCATTCTGAAGCAGATATGTTGTTTATTGCTACACACAAAAGTGATTCAGCCTGTGCCAAAATTAAATGAATCAGGTTATACTGGCAGTGGTACAGTGATAAACACAGAACTGTGTGACCACATTCACATCCAAGTAAGTCAAATTCATATGTTTTCTCACATGTCTTGTTTAAATTAATGAACTGCAGACCTTCAGTATGGTTCTGGCTAATATTATGCATAGTATATTTATTTTTAAGTCCCAGCACAATATCCATTTTCCTGGTGTTTGTGCTCAGTGTTTTCTCTGTCACAGTTGAGTGATAGCTGGCATTGTCCATTATAATGACAGATTGCAGTGCCAGGTATGGCAAGGACTGTTCAGTGAACCACTTCTAAAAAGTGACAGCGTTCATTTCTGAATGATAGTCACTGCCATTTTTTCTCTCAGAAACAAATCCAGAAGAGACAGCACACAGAATAATTATTTGAGAACCTTTTCATATGGGAGCATTAAAACTGCCAGTACCATCATTCATTTTCCAGCAGCTTTTCCTGGAATGTTTTTGATTCACCCATGTTTCATCCAGGTAATATACTTCTACATCTACATACATACTCCACAATCCACCATACGTTGCGTGGCGGAGGGTACCTCGTACCACAACTAGCATCTTCTCTCCCTGTTCCACTCCCAAACAGAACGAGGGAAAAATGACTGCCTATATGCCTCTGTACGAGCCCTAATCTCTCTTATCTTATCTTTGTGGTCTTTCCGCGAAATGTAAGTTGGCAGCAGTAAAATTGCACCGCAGTCAGACTCAAATGCTGGTTCTTTAAATTTCCTAAGTAGCAATTCACGAAAAGAACACCTCCTTTCCTCTAGAGACCCCCACCTGAGTTCCTGAAGCATTTCCGTAACACTCGCGTGATGATCAAACTTACCAGTAACAAATCTAGCTGCCCGCCTCTGAATTGCTTCTATGCCCTCCCTCAATCCGACCTGTTAGGGATCCCAAACGCTCGAGCAGTACTCAAGAATAGGTCGTATTAGTGTTTTATAAGTGGTCTCCTTTGCAGATGAACCACATCTTCCCAAAATTCTACCAATGAACCGAAGACGACTATCCGCCTTCCCCGCAACTGCCATTACATGCTTGTCCCACTTTGTCTCGCTCTGCAATGTTATGCCCAAATTTTTAATCGACGTGACTGTGTCAAGCACTACACTACTAATGAAGTATTCAAACATTACAGGATTCTTTTTCCTATTCATCTGCATTAATTTACATTTATCTATATTTAGAGTTAGCTGCCATTTTTTACACCAATCATAAATCCTGTCAAAGTCATTTTGTATCCTCCTACATTCACTCAACGATGACACCTTCCCGTACACCACAGCATGTTTTGAACTAACTCCTATTATTTCGTGCATCTTTCTCAGGAATGTGGCACATGCTGCACCCATCTCACTTCATTCTATTAAAAACCATCTCCCATCATTACTTTTAATGTATTTGAAATAAATGGCTTCCAAAATTCTTTGCATTGATGACATGTTTCCTTTGAAGCCAGTTTTCTAATTCATAATTTTAAAAAGTTTTTGTGAAGTCAGATATTCACCAGTAATATCCATTTTAAAACATCCTTGTCAAAACCATTGATTTGTGTTACAGGTTTTTTGTGATTTCGATGCTTTCCAGGTGACACGAAACCAACTGCTGATGTTACTACAGCTCTGACACTTTCTTTTATAATTCTCTGTACACTTTTTTGCCTACACCACATGCTTCTGCAGTCCATTCTTCTATCTTCAAAATGTGTCTTCAACATGTGGCTATGAAAAACTTTATAATAGTAGTTGAGGTTCACTCACATGTTTTAAGTATGTGTAACAGGTATTTGACTCTTCATAATTTAGTGCATATAGAATCTGTGTCAAGGTTCCAAATTAATTTCCAATAAGTCTGCATCCAGAAGTTCAACTGACTTACAATCATTGTTGGTATCGCATAGATTAAAAATTACATTTTCAGTTTTATTCTGGTTTACAGTTAATTCATTGTCTTTAAACTCAGCTACTAGAAATTCTTAAGTTGACTTTGCTTTGTTACTTCATCTCCTCTACGTCATTTCCAGTTGCAATGAAAGTGGTACCAGTATCATCAGCATACGGAACAGATTGGCATGGCATGGTAGATAGATCATTAATCTCTATACATAGAAGGCAATGTCCTCATTGACTGACTTATTCATCATTGCACAACCCAAACCGCTAAGGATAGAAACTTGAAATGTGGAGAAGGTGTGGATTTGATACTGTAGTTATCATTTTAGAAGGGATTTTTCGAAATACCAACCCTAAGGGGGTGGAATAGGGGATGAATGGTTTTTCAGAAACATGTAGCTATTAAGCCAGTGTTGAAGCTTGACCTATGAAAATTGGTGTTTGATTTCTCAATCAGAAATAAAGAAATACGTATTTCAGCATTTTCATAAATGAGGGTTAAATGTGGGTGAAAGTTTTTAAAAAATATATCATTATTAAAGAACTACTAAAGTATTTTTAAAGCTACGACTATGAACATTGGTATTTGACTTCTCAGTTACAAATAAAAAAAATACATGTTTCATTGTTTTCGGAAATTGTACCTTCAAGGGAATGAAATAGGGGATGAGATTTTTTATGAAAATATTGTATTATGAAAGAATTTTTAAAGCTAAACCTATGAAAATTTAAATTTGGCTTCTCAGTAAGAAATAAAAAAATATATGTTTCACTGTCTTTGGAAATTCAACCCCTAATTGGGTGAAATAGGGTCAGACTGATTCAATGACTCATCATCGGCCAGCCCAAACTGCTAAAGATAGAAATTTGAAGTTTGGAGAGGATCTGGATCTTTTACTGTATGCATTGTTTAAGAAGCGACTGTCCAAAATCCCACTCCTAAGGGGATGAAACAGAGGATGAAATGCTTTTTTGAAGTATGTCACTATTATAGGAATTTTGAAGTTAGAACTACAAAAACTGCTATTTGGTTTCTCAGTCAGAAAATAAAAAATATATTTCCAGCATTTTTGTAAATTCATCCAGTAATGGAGTAAAAGAGTGGATGAAAGTTGTTTTTAAAGTAAATAGTTGCTAAAGAACTGCTAAAGGATTTTTAAGGCTACATTTGTGACAGATGGTATTTGACTTCTTGCTTAGAAATTTAAAAAAAAAAATTGTGTCATTGTTACTGGAAATTTAACCATAAGAAAGTGCAATAGGGGATGAAAATGTTTGAGAAAATATGTCATTACTTTACAAAAATTTTAAATATAAATTTGTGAAAATTGGTATTTCACCATTTGGTTAGATATAAATAAATATTTGGTAGGGGATGAAAGCTGCTATGGAAGTATCTCTACAAGAACACAAAAGGCATAATTAACAAATGCTTTGGTCTCCAGCTATCAGAATCGTTTTTTGGTCAAAACTACATTTGGGAAAGAACATGCTTATATGGCCTTAATTAGCATGAAAAGCTTAGAAGGTGTTGTAATTTGTGAACAACATGAAAATGCAATTGAAGAAAAACAAAAAAATCTCTGCAAGCCATACAGTCTACGCAATCGAAGTAGTGGGTGCTAACCTAGTATATATTATAAAAAAGGATCCCAGTATGGAACCACGAGGCACACCTCTTGAAACATCTAGGAATCGAGAGCTCATAGCGTTAAACTGTACCTTCTGTTTCCTGTGTCAAGATAGGACTGTACAAGAGGGAGTTCTGTCTCTCAAATGCCATAGCAACTCAGTTTATCTGTTAGAATCTAATGGCTCTCACATTCAAATGCCTTGCTTAAGTCAATCAGTAGGGCATCAACAAATGATTTTGCTTCAAAGGCACTCATCATCATCATCATCATCATCATCATCATCAGTGTTCTGCCAAAAGGCAGGTTTTCACATGGTAGTTCTCCAGGCTGTCTGGTCTTCTGCCATCCTCTTCAGGTCTGCATAATTTCCTCTTCCCTTTATGTCATCTATCATCTTGTATCTCCTTCTTCCTCTCAGTCTTCTCCCACAAACCAATCCTTCCAAAACATCTGGTTAGCAATGAATGTGCCAACCAGTTCTTTTTCCTTTCTCTTACAACCTTCAGCAGACATCTTCTCTCACCAACCCTTTCCAACACTCTTTCATTACTCACTCTTTCCATCCAGCTTATTCTCTCCACTCTCCTCCACATCCACATCTCAAATGCTTCTAACCTTTTTTCATCCTCTCATCTCAGCGTCCATGTTTCTGCCCCATATAGTGCCACACTCCAGACAAAACATTTACCAGGTCTATTCCTTAGTCCTTTATCTAATTTTCCACATAGGAGTCTCCTCTATCTGCTGAGTGCCTCCTTCACTATGGCAATTCGAGTTTTCACCTCCTGTTGACAACTCAATTCTTCAGTTATTGTGCTTCCAAGATATTTAAATTCACTTACTTGGCTAGTGGTAGATTGTCCTATTTTAATATTGAACAGTCTGCGTCTTGTACTGATGACCATACTCTTTGTTTTTGCTGCGTTTATTTGCATCCCATATTCCACACAAGCTTCATTCAGATCTTTCAGCATGTTATTCACTGTCCGCTCACTTTCTGCCACTAATACCATATCATCAGCAAATCTTATACATTCTATTCTCTTTCCACCAATACATATTGCTCTTTTCCCATGTAAGCTTTTCGCAAAAATCTCTTCAAGGTATACATTAAACAACCGTGGGGAAAGGCAACAACCTTTTCTAACACCTCGTCCAATGCTGCTTCCTTCTGACATTTCATCTCCAATCCTTATCCTTACTTTCTGGTGTAAATACAGGTTCTGTATCAGTAGTCTCTGTTTCCAATCTACTCCTTTCCTCTTCAAAATATCCATCAGCTTGTTCCACTGAACTCTGTCAAAAGCCTTTTCTAAATCTATAAAAACAGCAAAGATTTCTCAACCCTTTTCCATATATCTTTCCCCTATAGTTCTTAACAGGTCAATAGCATCTCTGGTTCCTTTTTCTCTTCTAAATCCAAACTGCTCCTCTGCAATCCCTCTATCCAACTTGCCATATAACCTTCTATTCAACACTCTCAGCAAGACTTTAGCTGCATGAGAAATTAGACTGATGGTCTGGTGCTCTTCACATTTTTTGGTGTTTCTCTTTTTCTCTATTGGTATCATAACTGCTGCAATGAAGTCCTCAGGCCATTCCCCTTTGTCATATATCTCGTTACAGAGGTAGACTATTTCTTTTCTTGCCTTGTTTCCCAGACTCTTCAACAGTTCTGCTGGCAAATCATCAATTCCACATGCCTTCCTATTCATCATCTCCTTCAGCACCTTTTCTACTTCTGCTTCCAAGATGGAAATTCCCTTTCCATCATCCGGCACATATTACTCTTCTTCAACCTTAATTTCGCATTGCATTCCATCCCCTTTATAAAGACATTCAATATATTCTTGCCATCTGTTCAAAACCTCCTGTGGTTCTTCTGCTAGAGTTCCATCCGCTCTTTCTATTTCCATGTTATTCCTCTTTCTTTTACATTCAAAAACTATTTCACTAGCCAGTCTATACACCATTTCATACTTTCCCTCTCTCTCCATTTTCTCTATTTCATCACATTTCTGTTTCATCCATTTTTCTCTTGCTTCTTCAGTTTCTGTTCTTAATTCATTATTCAGTTTCCTGTACCTCTTTTTGCCTTCTTCAGTTTCTATACTTTTCCACTTTCTCCGCTCTTCCATCTTTATCAACATGTTTTCTGTTATCCATTCTTTCCTGGTGCTTTGGGATACTCTACTTCCTAGTACTTCTTTGGCAGAGTCCATGAGTCCTTCCCTCATTTTTATCCATTTGTCATTAGCACTTTCATCAACACTATCTGTTTGCCATGTAAGGAAAAAAAAAAAATTATGCAAGAAGGCTGAATGGCTTCCAAACTTTGTATCAATGTCTGTGATGGAGGAAGCAACTGGTTTCACAACTGTTCTTCATTAGATAGTGAGAGAGGAATTTCAGAAAGCACCTGGATTGCACAGCGAGCAAAACACCGAGATGCTTCAAGAGGTCATAAAGGAGGAAGTGGAACAGACATTGAACCCAATCTCTCATCCTCAATTTCCCTTTAAAACGGTGAAAAAGCCTAGACCCAGGTAGAGTTACATTCCTACAATGCTGCATGAGGAACCTGTTCGGGCACCAAGGAAGACTGACATCTGGAGGACTCAGGGTAACCAACCAGTATGTTTCCACTGCAGACGACTGGGACATGTGGTGTGCCATTGTTGAGAAAGGCGGCGGATATTCAATAACACCTGTGCTAGAAGACAGCAGACCGATCTTAGCCAATGCCAACTCTGGGATGATAAAGATGAACAAGAAGATGTGCGGGCAGGACAACGTAGGTCACCATTGCCGCAAGCTAGCCGCTGGAGAGGGTGCTCCCCAACATGCCGATCAAGGTCTCCATCACCGTTTAGAAGCTCCAGCCGATCACCTAGCTGCCACAACCTGGAAAACTAAAGAGTGCAACCTTCATTGGAGGTGAGGCCACTGAAGAGAAAAATCCTCCACCTTTGATCACTACAAAAGTGATAGGAAACTACATCGATATCCTCATTGATGGCTGACCAGCCCAAGCTCTTGTGGACTCTGGAGCATCATATTCACTCATTTCAGAGAAGTACCATTGCCAGTTGCAGAAAACCGTATTCATCGATAACAAAACATCTCTGCTGAAGGTGGCTAATGGCAAATATGCAAAACCTACAGGAAGATGTACCATTCGTGTGGGTATAAGTGGCCATACACAGCCCTCAGAATTCATTATCTTACAAGAGTGTGGTCATGATGTAATTCTCGGATGGGACTTGCTTCTCAGGCAATTGTAGATTGTGGTTGCTTAAAGATTATGCTATATGAGATGAGATACTGTGGACAGGAAGATGCGGATACGAGTGTTTGGAGACTGTGTGCTGGATGAAGTGATCATTCCTGCAGTCAGCGCTAGAAAGTTAACAGTCACGTGTCATGCCATGCATAAACCCATGGATCTTGTAGTGGAAAGTAAGAGAAGCATACCACTGAAGAATAACTTGGTCATCCCAGCCTCTGTAATCTCGTTTAAGAACGGATTTGGTGAATTGTGGATAGTTAATTGTCACTGAGAACCGCAGATCCTTCCAAGGCACATGTGCGTAGCAAACGCTGAGCCATTAATTGAAGAACAGCTGAGCATCATAGAAACCTCCTATGCCAAGTCTGTGGGCAAAATTAGTGCTACCACAACGAGACAAGATCTTATAGCTTGACGATCACCAGATCTCACTAAGGAGCAACAGAAGAAGCTACTTGCCATTCTTCAAGAGTTCTCTGAATGCTTCAATCTACAGGTGAAAAGCAAATTAGACAAATCGATGGTGAAGCACTGGATTAGCACTGGAAACCATCAACCAATAAGCCAGAGAGCATACCACGTGTCAGCAATAGAATGTTGAATAACTCACGATGAGGTAGAGAAAATGATGAAGAATGACATCATCCAGCCTTCACAGAGCCCATGGTTGTCACCAGTGGTCCTTTCAGGAAGAAGGATGGCAGTTGGTGCTTTTGTGTTGATTACAGGAAGCTTAATAGGATAACTAAAAAGGACGTTTACCCTCTTCCACGAATTGGTGATACACTAGATTGTCTGAAGGGGGCTAAGTTTTTTTCAACCATGGACATGTACTCGGGATACCAGCAAATCGAAGTAGATGAGGGTGATCGTGAGAAAACTGCATTCATCACCCCTGAGGGCCTGTATGAGTTTAAGCTAATGCCGTTTGGCTTGTGTAATGCACCAGCAACTTTCAAACGGATGATAGATAATCTTCCATGTCACCTGAAATGGACAATGTGTCTTTATTATTTAGATGACATTAAGGTGTTCTCAGAGACATTTGATGGACATATAAAGAGACTGAGGGCTGTTCTTAAGTGTCTCCAAGAAGGTGGACTGAAACTTAATCCAAGAAAGTGTTTCTTTGGAGCAAACGAAATCAAAATACTCAGACACCTTGTGTCAAATGAAGGTGTGCGGACAAACCCAGAAAAGGTGAGATCTATAATGGAATTTCCTATTCCTACTAGTATTAGAGATGTGAGCAGTTTCCTCTGATTATGTTCTTATTACCATCATTTTATCAAAGACATTTGTATCAAAGCCAGGCCACTCCAAGACTTGTTAAAAGCTGATGCTAAATTTATCTGGGGTAGTGATCAACAAGATTCTTTCGATGTGCTGTGAAAAGGTCTGAGGACTGACCCTGTACTTGGTCTGTATGATGAGAGAGCACCTACAGAAGTAGACACAGTACCAGTGTACCAAATAACAGGTTGAGAGATGAAGGAAATCATAATATCTGATCCTCTTACTTAAGCGGATTGTGAAAATACTGTTCCCTTGCTAAGAAGGAAAATTCCTTGGACGTTAACTTGAAAGGGAGAGGAATCACCGTGATATGGTTTCTCATGGGAAATCACTTGCTGCCGTTACCTCACTCAAGCCATCGCCAGATATTCTGCATCCTAAATTTCACTGGAAGACAACTGTGAGTAGTGAAGCCATGTATGCAGCGAGGGGATTTTGGAGGGTTGTGAGACAGGCTTTGTGTGTAGTGAGCAGACAACAAGACTCTCGTTAATGAGGCCATTCCTTGAATATGATGATGATGATGATGACGAGCTCCTATACTCTGAGAAGCATAGGGGACAATGCGGGAGACCTGCACCGCCATCTAGGCAAGGTCCTAGTGGAGGTAGTTTGCATTGCCTCTTTAATGAGGACGAATGATGATGATGAAGACAACACAACAACACCCAGTCATCTCGATGCAGGGAAAATCCATGACCCTACCAGGAATTGAACCCGGAAGCCCGTGTGCGGGAAGTGAGAATGCTACCACAAGACTATGAGCTGTGGACAACCTTCCATGTATGGGTGCCAGATTAGTGGAAACATTGGATTATAGATAGTGTTTGAAATTTAGGCTGAATACATAGGGGGTATCCTTTATCAAATGTAAGATACATTCATTTTCAATTATTTATTGCACAAGAACTAAACATTGTATAGAAGCCATGCATATTGCATTTTGAAGATAAACCCTGAAAGCTTTTTTTAGAAATGTTTGGTATACGAACCGTGAGTTACCCAGCAGACGTCAATATGGTAATCGAATTCTTGCCATACCTGTCCCAGCATGTCACCATCAGCTGTGGCAGTCGCTTCCTATATTCTCTCCCAGAGCTCTGCTACATCACGTAATAGTGACAGTATGTACACCAGATCTTTAATGTGAAAATAGTCACACGGACTGAGATCTGGTGATCGGGGTGGCCATTTCATGAAACATCTCTCCCCTTCCATAGCACGGCTGATCCATCGATGTGGCAGCTCTGTGTTCAGGTACCGACAAACATCATGATGAAAATGGAGTGGAGCCTATTCCTGCTGAAAGATGAACGTATTGTCTGATTGCATTTGAGGCATCAATCATTGCTGCAACATGTCCTAGTAGGAATATGCAGTGACAGAGCTCTCTGCAAAGAAGAATGGCCTGTATATATTTCGACATGCCAAGGCACAAAAAGCATTTACCTTTGGGGAATCACACTCAAATTCAATGGATTTGTGTGGGTTCTTTGTACCCCAGATGTGATGATTATGCCTGTTCACTTTCCTATTAGTGTGAAAAATGGCTTCGTCACTAAAAATTAAGTGATCAACAATGCCACCCCCATTCTCATTCATTTGTTGCAGCTGCAAACAAAATTCAAAACGCTTGTCTTCGTCATCATTGAGCTTCTGCAGTAGCTCCAATATGAGTGGTTTCATAGACAGCTTCTGTCGCAGGACTTTCCACACTGTCATTGTAGCCAATCCACATTCACACTGGGACATCTGCTTCGCTTTGCTGGGCACAAGCAACCCGTTATAACGAATTTGTTGCACCAGTGGTAAATGGCCTTCCTTGTTGGTGGCTTACCATACTTGGTCTCTAAACATCTGTTGAACAGCTGTAACACACTTGTTTTTGTCGAGCTCCAACACAGAAAACTAGCTCCACACCTGAACTCACCATGTTTACAACTAGCTCTGACTTTCGGCAGATTACCAAACTATGCAGTGGCGGTATACATGAACTAAAAACTTTCAGGGTTTCTCTTCAAAATGACATATGTATGACATCTGTACAATGTTTTGTTCTTGTGCAATAAATAATTGAAAGTATTCCTGGACTTTGTGTACACCCTGTATAGTAGTATCACTCTCTTGAAACGTGTCCTACATTTTTAGCTGCCTCAGTGAGGATGCGCAGTAGCGGTGTCTGTTTCATGCAACCACTTTATGATCATTAACATCAGTACAGTCTTTGTTTTGCATGCACCAGTCTTTATTTAAACAATTTGATGCAGTACAGCCATCCAGGCTGTTCATCATGAGATCTGGGCTACAAATGACCTAGTACACAGTACTGCCACCAGAGGGTACTGTTGTCCATTTTGTTCTGTGACGTAATCCAAGATGGTGGGGGAAAATGGCGGCAGACATTGTCTCGACCAAAAGATCTAGATTCCAACTGACTAGTAGACAGTACTGCCAACAGAGGGTGCTGTCATCCCTCCCGTAATATAATCCAAGATGATGGGGGGAAATGGTGGGAAACAGTGTGGTCTCCATGGGGTCTGGAGTCCAACTGACCTAGTACACAGTACTGCAACCAGAAGGCGCTGTCGTCCATTCCGTGACTTAACCAAAGATGGCGGTCTGGGGTGGGGGAAAACGGCGGGAAAAGACTCTGCCTGTGTCTTTATTTTGCAGACAGTGTCTCCACCATGAGATCTAGAGTCCAACTGACCTAGTACACAGTACTGCCACCAGAGGGTGCTGTCATCCCTCCTGTGACATAATCCAAGATGGTGGTCTGGAGGGGAAAATGGCATGAAAATAACAGTCTGCACTGGGCTGCTGGGGAGAGTAAGGAAGCAGTGTACTTTATTTACTTTCGAGCAATTTCTTTAGGGATGGATATTCAAAGATAGTATATTTACCACAATGATACAAAACACACGCTCTGACATGCTGGGGGTCACGCCACACGGCCCACAGACCAGTAAACTACTCCTAAATAACACTCTGCAGACAAGCCAAAAACTACGAAATTATCTAAATAATTTCAGTACAGACATGCAAACTCCTACTAAATGATGTAGTACACAGATGTGCAGACACGAAATCAACTCGCAAACTGTCCAAATAATGCATAGCACAGCGTACAGATCTGCTAGCAAAATAATGCAACAGTCACTCAATCAACGTGCGCATGCACTGCCCACCACCCCCTGTCCACAAGGCGGCACAGGAGGCTACCGGCAGCCCCCACAAAGTCACAGGGCCATCAGCTGTCAAACCATGCACAGGTGCCCACAAGAAAGAGGCCGTGACATCCCTTTCGTACTTGACACCTGAGAAGTTCCTCTCGAAAATGTGTGATCATCTAGGCACTGTTGCTGACACGACCGGATGGGAGAGAAGACCTATTTGTAGAGTGCAGGCATTCCAAGGGAGGGCGCACGTCAAGGCCACCGCTGGATGCAAGCCAGTGCAAGCCATCGCTCTCATGCCACTGCTGCCTGCAGCGAGCAGGTGAAAGTTGCTACTGTTTTCAGGTATACAGTTAGAGTTCTTCGAGTGTTATACTAATGTCACAGAACTCCAACATGTGCTCACACCGGTCCCATATGCGAGACACCTCTGGGCAGCACATGTGTTTTACCATTGCTGATGTGATACCTGGGGATACTGATGTCGCCAAATAGCACAGGGTGCATTGTTCCTAGCGCAACATGCGAGATGCGTCTCACTATTCTTAACTGCCCAGCGTGACTGATACAGCGCCACGAAGTGCACATGTGTAGCTACAAACCATCGCAAGTGCATCTAACAAGGTCTGAATCTTATACTGATGTCACATGGCTATGTAAAATAAGAACCGAGTCGACCTCTCGGAAATTGTATAGTGTCCCTTCCTTGATGTCTCAGCTTGTATGCACAGAAATTCTTGTCCTAACAGAACCTGTTTACAAAAATAGCGCAGAATAATGTCGAATGCAATCTTCCTCATGGTCCTAAAGTGGTACCCTGTCCTTCACATGTTACCCTTCCTGTTTTCAACACACACAAACGTTCCCACTGCTTTGTAGAGACTCCTATATCCCAGCACAAAAGGATATCTTGTGAATGAGCAGCCGAATTACTGATGCCACTGGTATCGAAGCACCATCCGCCTTTTATTTTTTTTCTTTCCTCAGATGAGACTTTCAGTGGGAAAGAAACTATTTTACACAGATTGCAATATTGCACCGACAATTAAACCCTGCAGTGTGCCCCTACATATCTCCAAATATGGAAAGACTCTTACTCAGTTACACTGCTCTCCCACTGAGGACAGGAGCTTGAATATTAGAGCATGAAACCAATATCCAACCCAGCAATATATCACCGCGTACCATGTCCATGTAGTAAACATACAATTCCTATCCTGCACCATACAAATTTATCCCTTTTACATCATTTGTACATATACCGCAAAGAAAGACAGCATAGTATAAACCACTGGCAGCACTATATATTTGCCTGTGATATCAGTGGTCATCCACAACCGATGGGTGGCCAGAGCACCCTCAGCTGACCGAAGTCACTCTTAGAACTGTTCTACAAATTCGGGTTTGCTTACCCTCAGCACAAACGCGTTACTGTTTCTAGTCCAGACCTTCTTGTTTGCTTGCTTTTCTACACCCATCTCCAGACTATGGGATTACAAGAACACATCTATTTTTGCATGGTTTGCCATAATATTGTACCATTTTCGAGGTACATCTCGATGTCAAGCACACAGCAATAGCCTACTGATCATTTGTGCAACATAATTCCGAAGATACAGACTGGAAATTATTTCTCTACAAACCTGAAACTTTAGTGCTTATCTTCTCTGTGAAGACATTTGCGAGAGACCTCAAAACAAAAAGAGGAAACTGATATTTCCACACATGAATCCCGATGCCCATGGTGTAACAGATTCCAAATCATCCCTATAATTTACAAAGTCAAACGCATATGCCACCTGCTAGAAGCACACACCACAATCCATACTCCCGCAACTAAATAAAGACGGGAAATGTGAAGAAACAGACCATTTGACAATTTACATGGGAGGGAATAATGGCCCAGCGCAAACGCACATCCATATTGACTCTTCTCAAATTTCCACTTGATAACAAAAGCCGTCCAGCACATTCTAAGTATCAGTTCACTATTTGGCTGTCTCCATTCAGATGGCCTCTGCCGTTAGCTGGAAACGTGAATCATTCCCACCACGGGCCACACATAGATGGAATCATCCTACGAAGTTGGTCACATATAGATTTGATTGCTATACATACAATTAAATGCTACGATTGCAATTTCAGTTGAATGACATTCGACAATGAGCGAAGTATCGGAAACACACCCTGCTGATGGCTGTCTCTGGAGTTAGAAATATCTGTACCATTCTTATGACTTGACATACTCATCCCTCTGCTATCACAGTATCCCACATACATTCATACCTTAATTTTTGCACACCTCTGACCACAAACACATACTTTATAAGCCTCATGCTCAATGCGAACCTATCACACATCCCCTACTACTACTAAGTATAATACTTCACCAATAAATGATTGCCTACGATACGAAATAATACTGAGACAAAACAGGCGATTGGTGGACATGTCTCACAAGGTTTTCATGCAAGTGGTACCACTCTGTCTTAGAAAGATAGGTGTAAACAGCCAGATGTTAAAAAACCTGATCACAACAACTACTGCATGTTACTTTCACAAGCGGTCTTGATTCTACAGGTGCACACTAGTATCCATGTTAAAAGCTATACATGTTTTATAAATCTCAGTATGATATTACCTCTGAATGAGATGGTTTTTCTATCCAGACAAATACTGCGACAGTGATGGCTGGAGTGTATATTATCATACCAGCAGCCCAATTACGCGTAGTCTTCGTGATAAAATCGCTGAATGTTGAAAAAGATTCGGCTGAGAAACGTGGTATGTAAGCAGTATTTGCAACTCCCACACGCTGCTTGATATTTCTCCAGTACGTGTAACGTATTCTGTCTCGATACCATGTCAGAGGTCCTACGATATGTCCACTGAGTTATAGGCGATAACTGATTGAGAAGGATCACAAACAGTAGTAGATGGTGTGCTAATTGAGGTCGTAAGAAATGTACATTAGCTTTTCAGATGTCTAGTGTTACGCTATCCTCTAGAAATCATGTCTATGATTTGGAATCAAGTCCTTCCATTCAACCACATACGTGCATTGGATCACAGCCACAAGTGAATCCTATTTCTGCCACTCTCATGTCTCGAAATGAGTCACCTTTCTTTAACCTATCTGCTGAAGTAAAATTCCAACCTGGTTTTAGTCACGCCCTATGCATCTTGCAACTGCCCCCATTTCTGCAGCTTTGAGCATGTGATTGTTCCAATCTAAGTCGGAACTGAGCAGAAGTCAGAGGAAGCCATATCCACCACCTCCTGGAAACCATGTAAAACAGAGTGTCCTGCGTTAGTGCGACAGGACCATGTTCTACCAATTCGGTGGGAATGTGCACATTGTGGTTCACCCCCAAACTACATACAGATACTACAGTCTGACGCAGATTCACATCTATTAGCCAAACATGCTATCATCGTTATTCTGTGCCATCCAACAGAGAAAAAATTATGAACCATTAAAGCTCCACTAACTTCATCTGATATAGAACTCACCTAGACGCCGTTGCTGGTGTGATGATGCATAGCTGCAGTGCGGGTCCAGCGCGGGTAGAGAGATGTTGCAATGCTTCCCAGAATAGCACAGGGTACATTCCTCCTTGCAATCCTAACAGGGCACCCCGTCCATCACTAGATTTACCTGTCAAACTACTGCTGCTGCTGCTGCCAGTGTGGGACGATCCTATTAAATATACAGCGTTTGACACCATAGCGGCCACACTGTTTCCCACCATTTACCCCAATCATCTTGGATTACATCACACGAGGGACGACAGCACCCTCTGGTGGCAGTACTGTGTACTAGGTCAGTTGGACTCTATACCCAGGCCGGTGAAACATGTCACTTGACAGCTCACATGTGGTTGGCTACACTGCGATTGCGAGGTTGCAATAGCTGCCATGGCACACACCTACAACTCTGAAGTATGTTTTGTAAATGTAGCTACAATCAACGGTTATACGTAAGTGCAACAAAGTACGTTTTTCTAACAATGGAGAGGACGACGATGGAGACAAAGCCTTTGATAGAATATGAAGCTGGGAAATGAAAACACCCAAAGTTAATGACAATATCTATGAAAAGTCGTTCCAAATTGTTACTGTAATAGCTGCATGTAAAACATCATATAATAAAGTAAATGTAAGCATGCCAAACAACACGCACTCATAGAAAGAAATAAAGCAAAACATGCATAGCCTACCAGATTGCAGAGAGAAAGAATGAATTCTGTATACATTTACACTCACCAATTTACGATGTCAATGGCGCAATTCCATCCAGTTCTCCTTCACTATCATCCTAATCGGCGTCAAAACCGTCGTCGTCGTCGTCGTCGTCATCATCATCATCATCATCATCATTAATTGTTCGTTTTCATTTATAATGCTATCTATAGTCTGTGTTTCTCTTATCAGTTTAGCAACATGGTCTAATTTTTTCCTCCATGAGGTATGTTATAGTAAAAGTCTTGTTGTTACTTCTAATGTACACCTTAACTTCGCTCCAAACCAATTCAATTGGATTAAAATGGCCATGATAATTGCTAATTAGCAAGTGACCCTGTTTGCTTGCAATTTCATCTACAACATACACTCCTGGAAATTGAAATAAGAACACCGTAAATTCATTGTCCCAGGAAGGGGAAACTTTATTGACACATTCCTGGGGTCAGATACATCACATGATCACACTGACAGAACCACAGGCACATAGACACAGGCAACAGAGCATGCACAATGTCGGCACTAGTACAGTGTATATCCACCTTTCGCAGCAATGCAGGCTGCTATTCTCCCATGGAGACGATCGTAGAGATGCTGGATGTAGTCCTGTGGAACGGCTTGCCATGCCATTTCCACCTGGCGCCTCAGTTGGACCAGCGTTCGTGCTGGACGTGCAGACCGCATGAGACGACGCTTCATCCAGTCCCAAACATGCTCAATGGAGGACAGATCCGGAGATCTTGCTGGCCAGGGTAGTTGACTTACACCTTCTAGAGCACGTTGGGTGGCACGGGATACATGTGGACGTGCATTGTCCTGTTGGAACAGCAAGTTCCCTTGCCGGTCTAGGAATGGTAGAACGATGGGTTCAATGACAGTTTGGATGTACCGTGCACTATTCAGTGTCCCCTCGACGATCACCAGTGGTGTACGGCCAGTGTAGGAGATTGCTCCCCACACCATGATGCCGGGTGTTGGCTCTGTGTGCCTCGGTCGTATGCAGTCCTGATTGTGGCGCTCACTTGCACGGCGCCAAACACGCATACGACCATCATTGGCACCAAGGCAGAAGCGACTCTCATCGCTGAAGACGACACGTCTCCATTCGTCCCTCCATTCACGCCTGTCGCGACACCACTGGAGGCGGGCTGCACGATGTTGGGGCGTGAGCGGAAGACGGCCTAACGGTGTGCGGGACCGTAGCCCAGCTTCATGGAGACGGTTGCGAATGGTCCTCGCCGATACCCCAGGAGCAACAGTGTCCCTAATTTGCTGGGAAGTGGCGGTGAGGTCCCCTACGGCACTGCGTAGGATCCTACGGTCTTGGCGTGCATCCGTGCGTCGCTGCGGTCCGGTCCCAGGTCGACGGGCACGTGCACCTTCCGCCGACCACTGGTGACAACATCGATGTACTGTGGAGACCTCACGCCCCACGTGTTGAGCAATTCGGCGGTACGTCCACCCGGCCTCCGGCATGCCCACTATACGCCCTCGCTCAAAGTCCGTCAACTGCACATACGGTTCACGTCCACGCTGTCGCGGCATGCTACCAGTGTTAAAGACTGCGATGGAGCTCCGTATGCCACGGCAAACTGGCTGACACTGACGGCGGCGGTGCACAAATGCTGCACAGCTAGCGCCATTCGACGGCCAACACCGCGGTTCCTGGTGTGTCCGCTGTGCCGTGCGTGTGATCATTGCTTGTACAGCCCTCTCGCAGTGTCCGGAGCAAGTATGGTGGGTCTGACTCAGCGGTGTCAATGTGTTCTTTTTTCCATTTCCAGGAGTGTATTTAGGGTCACAGGCTTATTTTGTTTTAAGAGCGAGTATAACAGCAACTTTGTCATGCTCATGTCCGCAGCAACGTCTCTCATCTGCAACCACTGCACCATAGTTTGTTTATGGTCCCTAGTGGTGGGAGATTTATCTACACTACTGGCTATTAAAATTGCTAAACCAAGAGGAAATGTAGATGACAAACGGGTTTTCATTGGGTGAATATATTATACTAGAACTGACATGTGATAACGTTTTCACACAATTTGGGTGCGTAGATCCTGAGAAATCAGTACCCAGAACAGCCACCTCTCGCCATAATAAGGGCCTTGATTGCCTGGGCATTGACTCAAACAGAGCTTGGATGGCATGTACAGGTACAGCTGCCCATGCAGCTTCAACACGATACCACAGTACATCAAGAGTAGTGACTGGCGTATTGTGTTGAGCCAGTTGCTCGGCCACCATTGACCAGACGTTTTCAATTGGTGAGAGATCTGGAGAATGTGCTGGCCAGGGTATCAGTCGAACATTTTCTGTACCCAGAAAGGCCCGTACAGGACCTGCAACACGCGGTCATGCATTATCCTGCTGAAATGTAGGGTTTTGCAGGGAGCGAATGAAGGGTAGAGCCACAGGTTGTAACACATCTGAAATGTAACGTCCACTGTTCAAAGTGCCATCAATAACAACAAGAGATGATTGAGATGTGTAACCAATGGCACTAGATACCATCATGGCAGATGATACGCCAGTATGGCAATGACGAATACACGCTTCCAATGTGCATTCACCACAATGTTGCTAAACATGGATGTGACCATAATGGTGCTGTAAACAGAACCTGGATTCATCTGTAAAACTGACGTTTTGCCATTTGTGCACCCAGGTTGCGGATAAGATGCCTGTCATCTCGACTGCTAGTGATACGAGGCCTTTGGGATCCAGCACGGCATTCCGTATTACCCTCCTGAACCCACCGATTCCATATTCTGCTAACAGTCATTGGATCTCGACCAACACGAACAGCAATGTCGCGATGTCATAAACTGCAATCGTGATAGGTTACAATCCAACCTTTATCAAAGTCGGAAACGTTATGGTACGCATTTCTCCTCCTTACATGAGGCATCACAACAACATTTCACCAGGCAACGCCGGTCAACTGTTGTTTGTGTATGAGAAATCGGTTGGAAACTTTCCTCATGTCAGCACGTTGCAGGTGTCGCCACCGGTGCCAACCTTGTGTGAATGCTCTGAAAAGCTAATCATTTGCATATCACAGCGTCTTCTTCCTGTCGGTTAAATTTCGCGTCTGTAGCACGTCATCTTCGTGGTGTAGCAATTTTAATGGCCAGTAGTGTAAAATCACGGAATGGTACAGTGCATTGTCCATCACAAACACTGTCAGAACACTAAACCAGAGCAACAAATTTTTAAACCACCGTGGGTGGGCCACATCCCCATGATAGTCAGCGGTTTTTTCGATCGAAAAACTAGAAGTCCTTCAGGCACAAAGCCGTTTGAAGATCTTGTATGTGTAACAATTAATCGGGATCCTCTTCCAGTTGGCTGATGACCACTGCTATTCAGAGTGTCATCTGTCCAGCACTTCTCAACTGATACTCCAGCGTTGACCCAGGTTTCGTCTAACCATACGGCTGAGTGTAATTCCTTTCCTACAGTTTTGTGTAAGAAAATAGCACGAGCTGCAACGACATGAGCTTTTTCTAGTAACAGTTTTCGTCCATCTAACTTTTTAAAACGGAATCCCATACTTTTTAATATCATCTTAAGTGACGTTTTCCTACCTGAGAAAAGTTCACTTTCTTTTTAAAAAAATTAACAACTTCGCTATTGTGGGGTACTCTTTCCTTTTATAGTATCCGTATATGTGCTGACGAACTGAATTAGATTGGAAAGAATCAATATCTGTAACATGATGAGGCTGCTTTTTTTTCTTTCATGGAGTACATAAAATCACACTGTTTCCCCCCACAGGGGCTTTCTTCCACAATATTTACTTCAGTGTCTTGTAAGTCTTGAAGTAGCACTCCTTTCCTTATAACTGTTCTTTCACTGAATCCTAGAGTTTTCGAGGTACACTCTAAAACTTTATCAACAGGAATCAATGCACGCCCATGAACAGAAACAAATTCTTTTTCTTGCTTGTAAAAATCACGCATCCTCCATAGCAATTCCAATGCCTGACTATTTAATGGCACTCCATGGCTTAACAGATTGTCGCTTGGTTAACAACATCGTTTTGGTGACATTGTTTATCAAACAAAAGCTGTAGTCAAGGCGGTAACACAACACAACAGCAGGCGTTTGCGCACTAACATACAATGTTTACACGGAAGCCGGCAATGTGGTAGTGTCGATGCCAGAGCCAGATTTTTTTTGTGCTGTTAATTTGTTCAGAAGGTGTGGCGCCTCCCGATACTTGTTTGTTAGTTATAGTACCAACTGTACGGTGCTTGGGGAGTGACCTTGAAGTGACATGTTTCAGTGGCCCGGATATAGATCTCTTGGTGGAGACACTGTCTGCCGCCATTTTCCCCCACCATCTTGGATTATGTCACGGTACACACGACGACAGCGCCCTCTGGTGACAGTACTGTGTACTAGGTCAGTCTGACTCTAGATCTCTTGGTGGAGACAGTGCCTACCGCCATTTTCCTCCACCATCTTGGTTTATGTCATGGAATGGAATGGATGACAGTGCCCTCTGGTGGCAGTACTGTGTACTAGGTCAGTTGTAGCCCGGACCTCCTGGTGAACACCCTGGATGGCCGTACTGTATCAAATTGTTTAAATATAGACTGGTGCATGCAAAATAAAGACTTGTGTCCAGCACAGGTCAAATCCTTCCCCGCCAATCCCTAGGAAGAGGTGGCAGTCGCATGACTTAGGTGAGTGGAGGTAGCGCAAGTGTCCTATTTTCTCGCCATTTACTTGGTTTGGTAGAGGTGTGTTGCATTGTCCTGATGGAAGTTGAAATTCCCGCCATTTTCTGTGTGAGGGGAAGGGAGGTTTGGCTCAGGTTAGTGGGGGTAGCACAATTGACCTATCTTCCCGCTTAAATTCAAACCTCCCGCCAAAATACGCCATCTTGGATGTCAGGGCCACCGTCTTGGATGACTTTATCGCCACCATCTTGGATATCGATACTTTGTGGCTTTGTACCAATACTCTTGTGACATACTTCTGTAAGTGAGATTTCCACACTCTTAAACATCCCTAGGTCCACTTTTTCCGATGTGATAGTGAAGTGTAAACATGAAGGGACACATACAGCACAAAAGTGTACAGGCCGACCTCGTCTGTTGACTGACAGAGACCGCCAACAGTTGGAAAGGGGTGTAATGTGTAATAGGCAGACATCTATACAGACCATCACATAGGAGTTCCAAACTGCATCAGGATCTACTGCAAGTACTATGACAGTTAGGCTGGAGGTTAGAAAACTTGGATTTCATGGTCAAGCTACACATCACACCGGTAAATGACAAACGATGCCTTGCTTGGTGTAAGGATCGTAAACACTGGACGATTGAACAGTTGAAAAACATTGTGTGGAGTGACAAATCACGGTACACAATGTGGCAATCCAGTGGCAGGGTGTGGGTATGCCCAGTGAACGTCAGCTGCCAGTGTATGTAGTATCAACAGTAAAATTCGGAGGTGGTGGTATTATGGTGTGGTCATGTTTTTCATGGAGAGTGCTTGCACCCCTTGTTACTTTGCATGGCACTGTCACAGCACAAATTTCCGTTGATGTTTTAAGCATCTTCTTGCTACTCACAGTTGAAGGCAATTTGGAGATGGCAATTGCATCTTTGTGTATGTGAGTTCCTAAGGGACCAAACTGCTAAGGTCATCGGTCCCTAGACTTACACACTACTTAAACTAACTTATTCTAAGTAGAACACACATACCCATGCCCGAGGAAGAACTTAAACCTCCGGCGGGACTGGCTGCGCCATGCATGACATGGCGCCTCAAACCGCAGGGCCACTCCGTGTGGCAATTGCATCTTTCAACATGATCGAACACCTGTTCATAATGCACAGCCAGTGGCAGAGTGGTTACACGACAATAACATCCCTGTAATGCACTGGCGTGCATAGAGTCCTGACCTGAATCCTATAGAACACATTTGGGATGTTTTGGAACGCCTACTTTGTGCCAGGCGTCACAGACCAACATTGATACCTCTCCTCAGTGCAGCAATCCATAAAGAATGGGCTGCCATTCCCTAAGAAACCTTCCAGCACCTGATTGTATGTATGCCTGCAACAGTGGAAGCTGTCATAAAGGCTAAGGGTGGGTCAACACCGTATTGAATTCCAACGTTACTGATGGAGGGCGCCACGAACTTGTAAGTTGTTTTCAGCCAGATGTCCGGATACTTTTGATCACATAGTGTATGTTGGGCGCAAGCAGTGATCTGTGGAAATTTTCTGCACTCGTAGAGCAAGTTGTGGACGTATGTATAGCATAGACGGAGGTCAAGCTCGACACAATCTGAGAGCAGTGGCAGCTGACTGACCATCATCCAAGGAAGAAATCCAGACACATGTTGCATCTGATGTGCTGCCAAGGATCTTGGCTTGGAGCAGAACTACGATTACATGTGACTCTGGCCAGGCTACCAATGACATTATGATACCACTAAGCACAGCTATCCCATTGTCGTAAAAGAGTCAACTGGTGAGTGGAATGGCACTCTGTTGTCTTTAGTGATGAGAGTAGGTTCTGTCTGTGTGTAAGTGATGGATGTACACAGAGTCTTTTCCGGAAGGCATTTGCCCATGACAAACTGCTCCAAATCCTAGCTTCATGGCATAGGGAAGCATCAGTTACAACTCATGGTTCACATACAGTGTTTCTGCAGAGTTATGTAATCAGTGTCCACTACATTTTACATGTTGTTATTCCCATGCTATGGATATTTCTTCGACAGGAAGATGATATGCTTTACCACTGGGATAATGCACGTCCACAATGAGCTGCTGAGACTCAATATGCTCTTTTTGGTGTACAACAATTAACCTGGCTAGTAAGATCAGCAGATCTCCCAACAATTGAACACTTACGGGACATTACTCATTCTCCAGAGCCTACAAGAACCGTTGCCAAATCGTAGCAAAAGGTGCAGGGTGCTTGGGACAATCTATTGTAGAATGGCAGTCAGCACATTTACAGTTGTTTGCATGACACGCCTGCATTGCCGCCAGTGAGTGATACACAGTGTACTGCTGCAGCAGTTTGGGCACCCTTCACGGTGACAGATGTGTTTCATTTGGTCTCAATTTGTTATCATATACACTTACAATGATGGATTACCTGTTACATCAGTTGTCAATACAATAACCTTTTGCCTGATGGTGTTGCATTTTTCTCTGCTAGTATAGAATGAAGCACCTTGAAAGCTGTTTAATATTGTAATCCAGTTCATTTTCACTTTCTCAATAAAGTGTTTTGGGGAAAAAGGTTTTGTTGAACATTAATAAAGTACAGACCCCACACATTATCGACTGAAGAATTTTAATATTCGATGCTTAGATTTTTTTATTTGAGAGTACTGAGCAGATATTCAAACGGTTTCCTTCCAGTGACAATGACGTAAAAAAAGAAAATTTAAAAGAAATTGAGACACAGGGTGTATAAGTGGGCAAGGAAAAAAATTCCAGTACCTATTTCCCGGTTAAAAATATACTTTTTCCCGGTGAAAATACGTTTTTCCCATGTTAAGTTACAATTTACTTTTCCTCGGCACTGTAAAACTTCTATATCCTTTGAATGGTTAACATTTTATATATCCGCTTAGAACTTCCTGGTACTTTAGAAAGTTAAGTAAGATCTTTGATGTGCAGCACAATGTACGCTGCATATTTCCGTATTATGATAACAGAAGTTCGAATTCCACTAAACACAGCACCTTAGTTTCCGAAGCATTGAAATCGAGATTGCGATGCGCTTTTGTGAGCCAATCATAGCACATGCCACGTGATCTCGCCATCTGATAACAGCAGATTTTCAGAGCTCACGACACATGATATAGTCAGCCAATAGCAACATCACTGTTAAACAGCGCAATAGAGTGAACACTCAAATGGGAAAAATTAATGGTTTAAATTAATATATATAGTGTAGCTCAAGAAAAGCTAAGCTTTCACGATAATATTGGTCTTTTTTGCGTTGTTACACTTCACGATACATCACACAAATGTGCCAGTAAAACTTTAAATAATTAGTTAATGACAAATTTCTGGTCTTCTGGGCTCGAAATTCTTCTAAGTGGCTGGTCCTCGAATTGTTAAATTTTAAATGAGAACAGAACGCTCTGCTATTCAAGAAATTCATCCAACATTCTCATGCCTAACATAATACATCTCGTGTAAAAGGAACTTTACTTTGAAGTACCACTTTTCAAGCCACCATTTGGAATATTCTCTGGCGACCTGTTAGAAATGGGTTCGTTTCAACAGTCGCCAGAGAGGAGCAGAAACAGGCGTTACTGCATATGCACAGCTACGATGACGTAGGAAGCCCGTATGTTCGTATGTATGAGACGCGACTCCAAGAGCATCGGAATTTCGTAAACCATATGAAAACGCGTAATTCAACTTAAGGTACACATACGTATGTCCATATTCACAACGAAGTAGTCCCCAACCTGATTTTTCAGTGTGGTTTTCAGGATGTAAATTTCCTTGGAGTGACAATGCTGTATTATCTCATGTCAGTTTCTTTGTTGTGGCTGTCAGAAAATGAGAACATGCACTTGAAATTCGGCAAACAGTTGAAACTAGCCAATAGTGTGGAATGAAAGAATTATAAATTGACTGCCTTTGCTGAAAAGATTAATAAAAGCCGAATATCTTAGAAAGTCGACACAAGTAACTTAATTGTTCTGCAAGGTGCTTAATGCTTGGCAGACAAAAACGTGGAAATAAAATAAAATCAGAGAATTGAAACTGGCCTATTTTGGAGTTTCGTAATTATGTGAATGAATTTTAATTCACTTGATTTATCACGGCCACATAAATCTGCTTTGATTTCATTTGACGTGAGAGGTTGAAACGAAGAGGAAACAGTAAATTCATTAACAGCCACACTTCGAGTAACCAGAAGCGAGAAAAGGTACTGCTTACACGTGACTCAACTGCGCATTCATATGAGCTACGGTATTATATAGTCTTTGTCCTAAAGCCTTTGACACATTTGGCTGTTGGGAGACACTTTTGTGTGCAGTGTGCTTTTTGTTGTTCTTAATGGTGTATTTTCTTTACAACTTAGGTTTATTTTTTTCTCTCTCACTTATGTATTGTTTTTGCAGTGTTATTCTGCTGTAGCGGGGATGTAATATTTTTTGTTAGAGTATCAGTTCTCACTAGTCAAAATTATAAAAATTTAACTGAAAACTAAAAAACCAAAAAATTCCCGGAATTTAAGGAATTCCCGGATTTTTCCCGGTTTTCTCATGGATGCAAAAATTCCAAGGTTTTTCCCTGTTGTTCTGGGTTGTATACACGCTGAGACACTTAAACCAGTCTGCGTTAGAAATGAAAGAATTCCTTCTATTATCAGACTTGTATTAATCCTTAACTCACGAAGTGTGGTCTCTCAGACCACGCGAACATTTTCAACTCACTCTCCAAGGCCAGTTGTGGTGGAATGTCTACACTCCCCCTACTCTCCTTATATTGCCAAGCTTACGATGTTTTGCCGTCGGTTGCATTATTGCCTTCTGTGTTTATTGCTGACACGTGTTATTGGTAGGTGTTGGAGTCTCCTAGACCGCACCTCATGAACTGCGTAGCTGATTTTTCAGTACAGTACCGTATAGCTCAAAATGTGTTAGCACTCAATGTGTCATTTTTAACTTTCCTGAGTTTGATGAAACTGTTAGTTGGTCTATAGAGGAAGGTGTCAGTGATATAGATCAAGAAATAAACGAAAAAGGCGACGATTTTACATTAGCCAGTTGATAACAGTTCTGCTATCAAACAAGAATATCATTCAGAAGAAGAACTTCAGGGAAGTTATGAAGGGGATCGCTGTCTGTTTCTTCAATGAAATATTTACCTATTGGGTGGAATTTTTATGCGCAAATTTAAACCCTGGAGTTTAGTTTTATTTGGAAATTTATTCGCTACAGAGGTTGTATAACTTCTCAGAATGTAAAATTCAGTACTCTAACAGTCCATTTATGTGTACTATTTAAAAGAACCAGGGTGGCTGGAGTGGCTGAACAGTTCTAGGCGCTACAGTCTGGAACTGCACTGCCGTTACGGTCACAGGTTCGAATCCTGCCTCGGGCATGGATGTGTGTGATGTCCTTAGGTTAGTTAGGTTTAACTAGTTCTAAGTTCTAGGGGACTGAAGACCTCATCAGTTAATTCCCATAGTGCTCAGAGCCATTTTTAAAAGAACCACACAAAATTATGTGCTTTTGCGTGATAAACAGTAAAATGCTGCAGGCTTTGTTTAGTGCAATAAAATAAAATAGAAGCATTTAATCAACACTTAAATAATTGTAAAATTAAATGTTATATAGCACAAATTAAAAATTTCAAATGATTTTTGCCTTAAATCTTGGTTTAAACATAGGGGTCCCAGAGACCTCACCTCATGGTATACATTACAGAAAAGTCACCTTGTGAGTTAAGGGTTAAGGTTTCCAGGAATAACCAAAAATAACATTCAATAAATTGACGCTCAGAAGGGGCTATTGAGAAATAAAGAAGTATGAATGAATACTACAAGTCCCACTAGTAGCAATCTAACTGGGTATCATACCACTCTGCATAGTTGCCACATTTATTCAAGATGGGGGATCCAAGATGGCAGCTATAGCTCTGGCAACATCGCACTGACGTCATGGTGGAAATGCAAGTTTTGGCGAGAAAATAGATCATCTGAGACACCTCCACTAACCTAACTTGATCCACCTCCACCTGGAAAATTCAAATTTATTGGCAGTGGTGTCAAGTTTTGTGTGTTCTTGACGTACAGAGACCAACTGAGCTAGTTCACAACACCACCACTAGAGAAAGCTGTTGGCCCTCACCCACACCCTCTCCCACCTTCCCCACCCCTTCCTTTCCCTCCCTCATCTGGACATTGGTGGGGAAAGGACTCAGTCTGTGGTGGGCTGCAGGATAGGATGGCTGCAAGACTTTATTTTGTATGCAGTGCTGTATATCGTTTATTTAAACAATTTGAGTTGCCATTGATCAAGCAGTAGACAATAGCTCCATCCAGTGTATTTACCTTAAGGTCCAGAGACCAAGTGACCTAGTTCACAATACCACCACCAGAGGACCCTGTTGGTCTTCCCCTTCCCCTGCTCCTCCACTGCTGTGATGTGTTCCAAGATGGCGGCTCAGGCCAATACAGTGGGAAATTAGCTGAGTCTGTGTCGAGCAGTTGAATTGGCAGGGCGTCATTATGGTAGGCTAATATAGTGTGCATAAGACATTGTTCAGGTAATTTGTTTAGGAATAGTGCTTATTTATTTCTGAAATTGCAATATACCTCGAGATTGACACTGGTGTTTAGCAATTTAGACAAACAATTGCGGTATTTTTCTTTTTATTCAGATCGCACTAAACATATATGAAAACTTTCTTGCACGCACTCTATGCACCAGAGTCGCAGGCACTGTCAGAAGCCATACACTGGGCCACTCCACACTGACCACCGGCCATCGACTATTACAGGGCCGTGCTAAGCACATACTGCTGTGTGGGGAAATACCTTAGCCTTCCTCCGCACCGATTCACTTTCTTTCTTTGTGGCACATAGATACCCCTTGTCACTGTTCTGAAGTTATTAAATCTGGTGTTTAAGCAATGTGCAAAATATTGTCACATACATATCTTGAAGATGTCACAAAGCTCTGCAAATGATGCTGCTTCAGAAAATGTGCCAAAGGAAATATTAATTTAACAATTCACATCACAAATTGAATACATATCACAAAACTAATAGTCGAAACACACATGCACACAAAGCACTGTGAGAGCTGTAGTTGGAGTTGCGATCGTCTCCATACTGTGGAATTACATGAATATTTACTTTCTAAGCTATGTGAATGAGAAATGATTCGTCAATCGCGAATTAATTTACTGGTTTCGAAACCAATTTCAGATGCAACATCTGATTTTACACCCAAAAACGATGATATTTGCAAGGCGAAATAAATATCTCTGCAAATCTTCGTAGGAGCTCATCACTTATCGAGTTTCAACTGCTTGTTTGAAGGCACTGCCACGAGAGTCCTACAGGTCCTGTGTTGTTCATCATGACTTTTCTGAAACGTAGAGTAGGCTTAGTTTATATTTGCTTCTGATTTCTTCGATGTTAAGGCCCTTAATTTTTATTTTCCTCTCTTATCAGTGCACACTAATGTCTGGGCGCTGACGGGAAAATCACAACAATTACATATCTAAAATTTCATGAGATATATCAAAACCCGCAACGGTTCATGAAAAAAAAAAAAAAAAAAAAAAAAAGAACACACAAACTGAATTAGCAGCACTGTCCTACAGACGAGAAAAATGGCTGGAATTTTCGGTGAATTTTCGATGTCCTACAACTGCTAAAGCCACAATGGCGGGTGGGGGTCAGCATCCCACTTGTCAGAACCAGAGGAGGATGGTCTGCTTGGACTTGTCTCTGAACACTCGAAAAAAGAAGACATCACGTGACTCTCAGACGTCACGGAACTTCCCATACATACCTTGCCCCTGTCTTTGGTCGATCTAGCCTGCGCCCCACACAAAGTATGTCTTGTGACTGACATCATAGAACTTCCTGTGAATGGAGCATTCTGACTGATTCTTACTGAATTTACCCGCCAATTTGCTGTTGCCGGTGTGGGAGCACTATCCATCACATTCTGCAGACGGACAAATACCTATAATTTCTGCGGCAAACTGTTTTGTACAGATCGAAAAACATACAGCAGTCATATTGCACTGACAGTTAAACCCTGCGAAAGTGGTCTACAGATCGTGAAACTCGGAAACTACCGCCAAAGACAGTTTCTCAATTACACTCTCTGCTACTGTCGAGGAAAGCTAGAATTTTTCGACGTAAAACCGAACTACAACCAGGCTATATCACCACAAACGATTGTACCACCGTACCATACGACAACATTTCTGCATCGCGCATATAGCTATCGACCACCAGACACTAGTACGTATAATGCAAATATAGACAGATCCCAAAAGAACATAAGCATACGCACCGTATATAGTCGGATAACTGGTTACACTCCGAAATGGTGTACAAAGGCTAGGCTGGTTCTCCCAGCACATAGGTGTCAGCTAATGGCACAGTCTCCGATCTGGCCTGCTTGCTGCCGTGGTTTCCTCGACGAGTTGCCATCATCTCCAGATTCTGGGATTACAAGAACATTTGCTTTCTGAGCACTGTCGATGAGAAATGCTTAGTTAATCGCGAATTAATTAACCGATCTCGAAATCGATATCAGCTGCAGTATCCAATTTTACACGCCAGAAAATGACGTATTAAGAGCATTTTTATGCTGAAAATTATCGAGTAGCAAATGAAAAGTTCCGGAATTTCATGTATTTTCACGTGGTTTACCAAAATATCATACCATTTACGCGATAGATATCAACCTCACAGCAGTATGCTACTGAGCGCTTGCACAGTATAATTCAGAAGATAAAGTGTGGAAATTAGATCTCTAGAAAGCCGAAATTTTAGCGAGGTCATTATGTGGGACGTGCTGCAAACCACTGAGTAACCAGAAATGTACCTCGCTTGCAAAGATCTTTACTTGAAAATTTGAAAATACAGGAAACTGGTAGTTACACTTGCATTTTTTAACGAATACCGATGCCAATGATATAACAGATTCCATATCATCAATGTACTTTACAAAATCAAAAAAGGTTTTAATATTCATAATTGTATATGTTTTTCATGTCTAGAGAACCAGAAAATGTCTCTTCCACCAGTTTTTCACCATCTAGATGCACACAACACGCATCACAATCGATGTTCTCTCAACCAAATGAAGACAGGAAATATGTAGAATGATGGTAGAAGCAAACAACTGATCAATTTACGTCGAGCACAAGCACTCATCCATATTGAATCTTCTCAAATTTCCAAGGAGAATACTTGCAACACACAGGATAACGAAGGCTGCCCAAGACATACTGAGTATTAGTTCGCTGTTCACCCCCTCTAGAGGGCGACACGGTTAGATCAGCTGCACGTGTATCCTAGCCTGTCCAGTTCGGGTGGCTGGGTGACAGGTCCTGCCATAAGTTGGAAATGTCAGTTCGTTGCAGCCACTGGCTACCTCTGCCATACACCCACACAGGAGGCACAATCGTTCTAGGAAAACAGCCACCTATTTATCAGTGTAATTACAATTAAATATTACGATCGTAGCGCCAATATGGAGACATTTGACAATGAGGGAAGTATCAGAAATACCTCCCTCTGACGACTGTGGCTCTGGAAATATCAATACCTATACCATTCTTATGACTGGTCATAATTTTCCACGTAAAATCTTTCATCCCCCTTACAGCTCCCTTGGGACCAGACAAAGCCATTTTCTTTGCACTTGTCAGAACACTGACCATAGTAACTTTACACCACAACACACACTTTATAAGCCTGCTGATCACAGCGAATGTATCAACATCCCCTACTAAGTATAACACTTCGCCTATAAGTGAATGCTGGTGACACCCAACATACTGAGCGAAAATCCGTATTGGATGGACGTGCTTCATTTGTTTTTCTTACGATTGATAACAGCATGTCTTAGAAAGAAAGACATAATCGTTTTATAAGCGTCCAGCTATTAAAAACAAAATCACAGTGATTATGTTACTGTCACCCTGCATAAAAAGATATCTTGGTTTAACAGGTGAACACAAGTACCGCTAACGATATCGATGTTAAAAGTTACACAAGCTTTATATATCGAGGTATGCTACTGCTTCCAAATGAAGTGGTCTTCCACACAAATACTGCGACATTGAATATAAATGGTGATCGCTGGGATGTGTATCAACAGACCGAAAGACGTGCGCATGTCGCCGGCGGTTTAAGCTTGTAATAAAGTTACTCTTCTCATCGAATTTAGAAAGTAATTCGGCTAAGAAATGTGGTATTAAGCCGATATTTGCAACTCCGTTATTCCTCCACTAGATATTTCTCACGCTAACAAACGGCATTTTTATCACATTCTATCTCGATGCCATGTAGGAAGTGTGACAGAGGTTCTGCGATACACCCACTGGATTATAAGCGAGGGCGGCTGATGGTTGATTGAGAATGATCACATGCAGTAGATGATGTGCTATATGGGGAATCACATAAAAAATGCAGCGCTAGATTGAAGTAATAAGAAATGTGCAAAATCCTATGACCAATACACTGGTTTTTCAGATCCATATCAGTTGTCCAGTAAATATGCTGCCTGCCATTTGAAATCAAATCTCTCCGTTCAAGCACATACTTGCGTAGGATTCTATGGAGATGTCTTTTAATGATTAAAGTACCTAGTGAATCACATTAATGGCACTCTCACATCTCGAAACGAGTCACTTTTTTCGAACCTATCTGCTAAGGACCTCAAACAGCAAAACTCCAGTGCCACTTTAGACAGTCCCTCTGCATCTTGTAACTGTCCCTCCTTCCCTGTCCCACCCTCCTTGTAGCATTGTGCATGTGATCGTCCCAATTTAAGTCAGAGCTGAACAGAAGTCGGAGAGCGCTATATTTACCACCTTCTGCAGCCCATGGAAAAACAGGGTGAGCTGAGTTAATGCGACATGACCGTGTTCTGACCACTTGGTGGAAATGGGAACATGTTGTCGTAGTGAAGAAAATAAAAAATAATAACCTTAACATCATTGAAACCAGAGGCAAATATAAACTAAGTCTACTCAACGTTTCAGAAAAGTAATGAATACTAGAGCAACTCTAGGACTCAGAAATTTTTCTCTCACTGGCAGTACCTTCAAACAAGCATTTAAAACTCGAAAAGTGGTGAGCGTCCTATTTAGAATTAGAGAGATATTTAAAATCGTCGTTTTGGAGTGTAAAATCGGATATTGTAGCTGATATCGGTTTCGGGATCGGTAAATTAATTCGCGATTGACGAATCATTTCTCATTCACATAGCTTAGAAAGTAAATATTCATGTAATTCCAGAGCCTGTAGATGGTCGCAGCTCCAAATACACCTCTCACAGTGCTTTGTGTGCGATTGTGTTTCGAGTAGTGGTTTTGTGATTTATATTCAATCTGTGATGCGAATTGTTTAATTAATATTTCCTGTGGCATAGCTTCTGAAGCAGCACCATTTGCAGAGTTTCATGGCATCTTCAAGATAGGTATGTGACAATATTCCATACATTGCTTAAACACCAGACTTAATAACTCCTGAAGCAATCTCCCTGCGCAACGGGGACTGTTAGCGTGGCTCTGTGGTTGTCAATGGTCGGTGGTCAGTGCCACAAGCCTGGCGCATGGCTTCTTCCAGAGGTCACGACTCTGGTGCATGGAACGCATGAGAATGTTTTTCACATACATTTAATGCGATCTGTAGCAGTATAATTACATGGTTCCTTTCACAATCAGAATAAAAAAAAGGAGCGCTTTTGTTTAAAATCGTTTTAATAGTTCAAATACCAGTGTCCGTTTCGAGGTGTACTGCGATTTCAGAAGTAAATAAACTATGTTATTAAACAAATTATTTAAATAATGTCTTATGGACGCTATATTAGCCTACAGTCGTGAGGTCCTCCCTGTTTGGCAATTCGATCCAGACTGAGCGAATTTCCTGACAATGTCCAGATGGGACAGGTGAGTGTAGCAAAGGGGGAGAGGTGTGGGATGTGGTGAGGGATGGCCAACAGAACCGTCTGGGGGTGGTGGTGGTGTTATGAACTAGGTCAGTTGGTCTCCGGACCTCAAGATGAATGCACATAACTTGATGTTCTTGCCATTTTTTTTATTTCCCAGCATTTCCAGGAGTGGGGGTGATGGAGTTGTGTTAGTGGATATAGCCCAAATAAACTATACTTCCAGCCAAAATTTGAATTTCCCACCATGATGTCAGTGGGACGTTGCCATATCTGTGGCCGCTATCTTGGATCCGCCATCTTCTACATCTACATCTACATCCATACTCCGCAAGCCTCCTGACGGTGTGTGGCGGAGGGTACCTTGAGTACCCCTATCGGTTCTCCCTTCTATTCCAGTCTTGTATTGTTCTTGGAAAGAAGGATTGTCGGTGTGCTTCTGTGTGGGCTCTAATCTCTCTGATTTTATCCTCATGGTCTCTTCGCGACATATACGTAGGAGGGAGAAATATACTGCTTGACTCTTTGGTGAAGGTATGTTCTCGAAACTTTAACAAAAGTCAGTACCGAGCTACTGAGCGTCTTTCCTGCAGAGTCTTCCACTGGAGTTTATCTATCATCTCCGTAACGCTTTCGCGATTATGAAATGATCCTGTAATGAAGTGCGCTGTTCTCCGTTGGATCTTCTCTATCTCTTCTACCAACCCTATCTGGTACGGATCCCACACTGCTGAGCAATATTCAAGCAGTGGGCGAACAAGCGTACTGTAACCTACTTCCTTTGTTTTCGGATTGCATTTCCTTAGGATTCTTCCAATGAATCTCAGTCTGGCATCTGCTTTACCGACGATGAACTTTATATGATCATTCCATTTTAAATCACTCCTAATGCGTACTCCCAGATAATTTATGGAATTAACTGCTTCCAGTTGCTGACCTGCTATTTTGTAGCTAAATGATAAGGGATCTATCTTTCTGTGTATTCGCAGCACATTACACTTGTCTACATTGAGATTCAATTGCCATTCCCTGCACCATGCATCAATTCACTGCAGATCCTCCTGCATTTCAGTACAATTTTCAATTGTTACAACCTCTCGATACACCAGAGCATCATCTGCAAAAAGCCTCAGTGAACTTCCGATGTCATCCACAAGGTCATTTATGTATATTGTGAATAGCAACAGTCCTACGACACTCCCCTGCGGCACACCTGAAATCACTCTTCCTTCGGAAGACTTCTCTCCATTGAGAATGACATGCTGCGTTCTGTTATCTAGGAACTCTTCAATCCAATCACACAATTGGTCTGATAGTCCATATGCTCTTACTTTGTTCATTAAACGACTGTGGGGAACTGTATCGAACGCCTTGCGGAAGTCAAGAAACACGGCATCTACCTGTGAACCTGTGTCTATGGCCCTCTGAGTCTCGTGGACGAATAGCGCGAGCTGGGTTTCACACGACCGTCTTTTTCGACACACATGCTGATTCCTACAGAGTAGATTTCTAGTCTCCAGAAAAGTCATTATACTCGAACATAATACGTGTTCCAAAATTCTACAAGTGATCGATGTTAGAGATATAGGTCAATAGTTCTGCACATCTGTTCGGCGTCCCTTCTTGAAAACGGGGATGACCTGTGCCCTTTTCCAATCCTTTGGAACGCTACGCTGTTCTAGAGACCTGCGGTACACCGCTGGAAGAAGGGGGGCAAGTTCCTTCGCGTACTCTTGTGTAAAATCGAACTGATATCCCATCAGGTCCAGCGGCCTTTCCTCTTTTGAGCGATTTTAATTGTTTCTCTATCCCTCTGCCGTCTATTTCGATAGCTACCATTTTGTCATCTGTGCGACAATCTAGAGAAGGAACTACAGTGCAGTCTTCCTCTGTGAAACAGCTTTGGAGAAAGACATTTAGTATATCGGCCTTAAGTCTGTTATCCTCTGTTTCAGTACCATTTTGGTCACAGAGTGTCTGGACATTTTGTTTTGATCCACCTACCGCTTTGACATAAGACCAAAATTATATTGAATATATCTGGTAAAAATTCAGAGTGGGGTGATGCCCACTTTCTTCCACTAGTCCTGATAACTTACAGAAGTGGAATGCCTTTGCTTTTATCTCACTCGCAGGCCTGTCATTATTTAAATTGCCGACACTGGATAAAGACTTAGAAAACCCCAGATATTTGGGCTAGATCGGAATATTTTCGCGGACACATATAGTCTATCTACGATAATTTGACCGATGGCTACAATGTTCCATGTGTTGAGCATTTTCAGACGATTTGAGTGTATTTGTATCAACATAAAAACAGATAACTTTCTACTGAGCCAGGTCTAGTCTTTTCAAATAAGACAGTGATGTCTGAACCACTAGTCTGATGTTTCGAATTACCTTTACGCTTTTATGTGTTTAAGTGGACATTTACGTCACCCATATTTGCAACGTAAATGGTTGTTGAACAAATTGTGCAGACGACATCTGAGTCATAAATTCCTCTTTTTCACATTTGATATTTGCTTTGCAAATCGCTATTAAATGTACATTTACGTTTTGGAATTTTGCATCTAGAAAAAAAAATACAGTGCTGTTATTGCGATTTTAGGTCACATAACAGAGATAGTGTTAGCACACATACAAGTAATAGAAATAGAGAGAGACAAATAAAACCATAACGAGTTAAAAAGTCTTAACGAGCGGAAATGGTACAAAGAGACTTACATAAGTCGGTGTACTGCAGTATCGTGATACTATGTTTGTAGCACAGACATGTGGAGTGAAACGTACACTTCCACAATTGGCTTCCATGCATACAACTGTCTGGCAGATGGATTGGCTTTGTGGTGCAATGGGAAACGTGTCTACTACATTCTGACCCATGAACGATGGCGGTTTGCGCAAGTCGAGAAACAGAAATCTGTAGTATTGTTGCCAGTTCCACAGTTGCAGTACGAGCATACTCGTAGTTTGCGCTTAATGAAAGGGTATATCCTGAAAATTACGTGTCTCATGTGCTTCTGTATGATTTGTCGCTTACCACTACCATCAGCCATGATAGCTCGCAACAAACGAAATAAAAATTTGCTACATAACTCGCTAATATTATATTTAATGCTCGCATTGTCTACGACATTTACAGCAGAGCTCTGAGAGCACCAGTGAACGCTCATTGGTTGTTGGTGCAGAACAAGGCTAAAATCAGCCGCCATTGTTTGTGGCTCCAACTATAGCGAATCCGACAATGCTTCAAAACTGATAAGTATGTATGGGAATTGGATGTATGTCCTCATCTCTGTCTCCCCTGTCTCTCAGTTCATCTTCTCCTCTCCTCTCTCTTTCTCCATCTCCTGCTCTTTCCCCTTTCTCTGTGCATCACCACCTCCTGCCTCTCCCCGTTATTCTCTTCCCCCCTCTCTCTGTCCACCTTCTTCTTCCTCCTCTCCACGTTCTTCCCCCTTTGCTCTGACTTTGAGCCCTGTTGGTGTTTCAAAGGAATTCCTGATTGGGAACTGAAGTCGCTTAAAATTAATGGATATGGGATATGAAAGGGATCTCTCCCCGTTATTCTCTTCCCCCCTCTCTCTGTCCACCTTCTTCTTCCTCCTCTCCACGTTCTTCCCCCTTTGCTCTGACTTTGAGCCCTGTTGGTGTTTCAAAGGAATTCCTGATTGGGAACTGAAGTCGCTTAAAATTAATGGATATGGGATATGAAAGGGATCTCTCCATGTGCTAGATCTGTGAGGATAGTAGCTTCAGTAACAATATTTTTCATGCTTTTAATCTGCAAATGAGTAGAATTACAAATTTTCGATTAATTCAGATTCCATAGCAGTACTGTATTCTAATCAGCCAATAAGGCATAAATACAATTTTCCTGTTTTCTGTCAAAATCGACTGCGAGGAATAAAACAAAACAGCACAATGTTGGGTATACAAATTTTGTCTGAAATTATAAGTGAGTAGAAAGAAGTCAAATTGGCATGGTGAATTCATTTCACTGTGTATGATAGGTTTCACTGCAACACCCCTTTTCAATGCTTATTTTGCTTTTCGTGACATGGTTCTCTCTCTCTCTCTATTCGTTTAGTCGGTTCCGACTCTTCGTGACCCCATGAACCAAATCACGCCACTTTTTCCTATCTTGCACTTTCTCCCGTAGACCTTCCAGGTTGGAACACATTGCTTCTGTGATGCCATCGATCCATCTCATCCTCTGACGTCCTCTTCTTCTAGTTCCTTCAATCTTCCCCAGCATTAATGTTTTTTCCAGCGAGGCATGCCTTCGCAATGTGTGTCCAAAGTAGGTCAGCTTTTGTTTTAATATTAGACCTTCCAGGGAGAAATCTGGTTTTATTTGATCCAATATTGATCTGTTGGTTCTCTTTGCAGTCCATGGAACTCTAAGAAGTTTCCTCCAACACCACAATTCGAAGGAGTCAATTCTTCGCCGTTCAGCCTTTCTAATGGTCCAGGTCTCACATCCATACTTCACAACATGGTTCACATAACCTCAAATAAGTAACGATTGATTCAGTACTCTCAATGTTGAACTTACCATTCAGTTCCACAATCATTCGTGTTCGGCTGCCATAGTCTACAGCAATGTGGGTCTCATGTAGTATGTTACGCAGTTCATACAAACGAACGTAATAACGAATTTCTTCTTTTCCAGCAGACACCGGTGCTATCAGTTTCTCTTCACCTCCGATGTTGAGAACATCATATCGCTTCAAACGTCTGTAGTGAACAGATTTTTTATTGGAAACGATTTTTGCAGTTTTCGCTTCACTTAACAGACTATTATATTGCTCAGCAGTGACATAAAAATTGTTGTCCTTCTTCTTATTCACTGATTCAATCAAAAGTTCGTAAAATATGTTACGCACAACATCACTCATTCTGATGCAAAGCTGCAGAAGAAACAACACTTAAACGAGTCGCAAAGATGACAGTACGCACGAGCTCGACACTGACTGATACAACGCAGCGGTGAGCAGACTGAGAACTCATAATTGCCAACAAAGAAACCTATCTGAACACAAAATTGGTAACAATGAAAACTGTCTGAACCTGCACGACGGAGGCGGGATCCTCGATCCAGCTTTTACCAATTTGCATTGGTAAATCCTAAGATTTACCAATGTTTCTTGATAAACGTTCGAAATCTATGCATATAACGACAAATTTCGGACTTTTACCACATCGCGATTGTAAATCTTAGGTTTCATCTGTTAACTCTAGGATTTACCATTTATCTTACTTTTACAGTAACACACACACACATACCATACGTATTAGAAACGTGTAGCGGACGTCTGCGTGAACATCTGAGCATTTATTGGTGTAATGTGTAAAAATCTGAAGTAAATCGGTTAAAAACTTTCCGAGACTTTTGGTAACAACCTTAACTTACGAGTCGTCTTGGTTTAGAAATATGTAGGTATACTGTCTACAGGGTGTTACAAAAAGGTACGGCCAAACTTTCAGGAAACATTCCTCACACACAAAGAAAGAAAATATGTTATGTGGACATGTGTCCGGAAGCGCTTACTTTCCATGTTAGAACCCATTTTATTACTTCTCTTCAAATCACATTAATCATGGAATGGAAACACACAGCAACAGAACGTACCAGCGTGACTTCAAACACTTTGTTACAGGAAATGTTCAAAATGTCCTCCGCTAGCGAGGATACATGCATCCATCCTCCGTCGCATGGAATCCCTGATGCGCTGTTGCAGCCCTGGAGAATGGCGTATTGTATCGCAGCCATCCACAATTCGAGCACGAAGAGTCTCTACATTTGCTACCGGGGTTGCGTAGACGAGAGCTTTCAAATGCCCCCATAAATAAAACTCCTTTCCTTGTGATATCACTTGGATGGAATGACACTCTATCCACTACTGGAAACACTAAGTTATTTTTCGGTTTGTCTTAGTTTTTTAAACTTGTATTCACAATGTGCCACTTTCTAACATAGCATTGTATTCATACCAGGACCAGAATTCATCTAAATCTCAAAAAAAGATAAAAAAAATTATGTAGACTGTCAAAGCATCTGATGATGAAGCCCCAAGGCTCGAAATGTACCGTGCATTGAAATAAAATCACGATTTTGACTGAAGGCAGTTATTCTTCATTTTACGCAAGTAATACAGGCACAGAAGAAACACTGTCTACTATGAATAAAGTTAAATCTGTCCTACTGGATTATTGTTTTATATTTTGACATTGTTTTGTGTTAGTCTAAAACATTAGTGGCCAAATTTTGTAAATTGCTGACAGGTAAGCAAGAATTTCTGAAGAAGGCAATAATCACTAGACCTTCCTTGGAAAGCATATGAAATTATTGTAAGTACATAGGAAAATTTATTTAATATTTTCAGTTAAGGTATGCCTAATTTAGGTAAGCAAGAATTTCTGAAGAAGGCAATAATCACCACACCTTCCTTGGAAAGCATATGATATTATTGTAAGCACATAGGAAAATTTATTTAATATTTTCAATTAGGGTGTGCCTAATTTAGTGTTTTTGTGAAAGGGAAATCAAACACATATATTAACCATGAGTCTTACTGCTGTTAAAAACCAGAAAATTATTTCTTACCTGCTGTTACGTGATGCCGAACGGCTTATCGTGTAAAAAAGCACAGAAAATCCTTCAACCTGAAGTTTTTCCTTCTGATCCTGGTTTTGAGTTTTCAGTCTCTAAAAATGAAAGAAAGAATTTGAAAAGGCATCTCTCTGAGATGGACAACTACTCTGAGAGTGTAGGTCAACCGATCCTCCACCTACTGAAAACAATCACGTGTAAATGGACAGGAGCTGCCGTTCCTCGTACCTTGCCAATGTGGGTCAATGTTGTCATTCCGTCTCCATCGAGACGCGTTCAGGCCCGTCACTAGACATTTGCCGTACTGAAAAATCAACCTCTCTTACTTTTTCCAGACAAATATATACGCTCAGCAACATGAAAACAGATACATGTCCTGCTCAAAGATGGAAATAGAAGTATTTTCGGCATTAAAATGTTGATAAAGATAACAAAATCACCAAGTTACAGAGACTGCTGGTTTTCACATTATGACCTGAAACTAATGCCAGTAGATTACTGCTTAAGCTGGTTTGTCTTTCACACTCACATGAACGACTTGCAATCTAATGTCTAAAGACAGTTACTGACTTGTTCCATAGGTCATTTTTATGATAAACGTTACGATGTGGAACTTCGCAGTAATACAAAAAAATGCCTCATCCATTTTTTAAAAAACGCATCATCAGGAAGATTTGCTGCCTGTATATAATTTCTTACCTATTACAGTATCTACAAAGTTAGAAAATATGAAAAGTTTGTCTGTGTCAAAGACACAAATTTCGTGCGACACCCGTTACAGGACTTTGTACTGCTCCTTATTAGAACGAGCTGAACCTTTTTTCTTTCTGTTTTTCAGTCAGTTTTTGCGCCCCTTCTGTGCCTGCAGCCTTGGCGGGGTCCTGTCTCGCCACTACTTCGTTACAGCTCTGGTTGAGCTGAGATAGAGATGCCAATTTAAAAAAAAATTAAAATAGCTTCCTAAATTTTTGCTGTATGTACCGAAATTTTTAAGCTCCGTCTTCCAAAAAAAATTGGACCTGCCCATGCTGCACCAGTCTATTTGTTCGGGCGTCGTTGAGTAGGCTAATAAACGTTGCGTATTTAAACTATATTGTCCGAAAACACAGTGCTTCATTTGCTTCTTTTTTTCCTTTTCGCAACCGTCTTTGAGATGCAATTTATTCCCTTATATAACACGACACCTCTAAATCGCTCGGCGAGGTAAAAATACGTTACAGTTACAAACAACTGGATTACAGTCCTGAGTTGCGGCGTGTAATGTGACAACTAAGCGGGCGTTCTTACATAATGGCTCAGTAATTTACTTCCAAGTGTGTCTGCTTCTACTACAGTCAGAGTTCCCTCAGTTTTGCGAGATACTTTGATGACAGATCCCTGTTCATAGCGACGATAAAGACCATGGCAGAGCAACAAGAGAATTTGGCCGCTGTACTCCACAAAAAAGATGACATTCGTATAGTAAGTCCCAGTGTTAGCTTAGAAAAGTTTTATTTTAAATTGACAATAGCAAACCTACCTGTTTGGCCTGCTATAGCTTTCTCTCCCTGTTTCCGTAACGTATGTCTTATTTCCAGATGGTTATCAAAATACGAACTTACCTGACAGAATATGCTAATTACTGCATCAGACCTCATATAGCATGATTATTCCGTCCATAAGGGGCGGCATTATGACGACTACGACTGTTGATAAATACAATGAAACAGTTTCTGTATCAGCCACTCGTTTATTTTACTACTATGCGTTTCGAAGGTTCACACCACTGTCTTCAGGTGGAAAATTGTTTATTTACGTGGTTGCTGTTGGTAAAGAGTACAGAATCATTTCACATTAGAAGACCAAGGACAGTGCACGCTATTTTGCGTCTTTTGCTAATAATAAAATTTGTTTATTTAGCAAAAGACGCAAAATAACCTACACTGTGCTTGGTCTGCTACTGTGGAAAGACGTCTGTGCTCTTCACCAACACCAGCCATGCAATTAACTATGCTCCATCTGAAGATGATGGTGTGAACCACCGAAACGCAAAGGCAAAATAAACAAGTGATTAATGTAGAAACTGTTTTCATTTGCTCATATAGCATACCGTATAGCTGCAAATCATCGTGGAATGCATAACTACAGCTAGTATACATAGTTCACAGAAATTCTATGCCATTCAGCAGGCTGTGCAGTACTTAGTTTCGTTAACGATGTTGTGGTGCGAGATACACATCAGATTACCTGCCCCCAACATAGTTGATACTGCTGAAACAATATGTTGGGGAGGGTCACCTCATCCACATCGTAATAACTGCATTGAGCCAAGTTCTTCGTACAACCTCGTCTTTGAAGGTGTTGTTCCCATTACACCTTTCTTTCAATCCAGCACTAAACATAGCTGAATATCTGTTGTTCAGTTATTGTGGTGCATTACGCTTTGTTAGGCAATGCTTCATTATAGACCATACACAGAGGAAAAAAATGAAATGCTTGTTCGGTTCCCGTGTACCAGCAGCAAAACTTTCATTAATTCACAATTCAACATTTACAGAGTAAGGTTAAAGTGCACAAAACCTGAACGAAGGCAGGTGTGAGTGAGCAAACTAGATGCTGGATGAGTAATAACAGTTGTAAGTCCTCGTAAAATCGTAATCAGCATTGCAGTTAATAGTCTATATAGCAGTCTGCAGTCTAGTCCACCAGAGAACAACCAAACTCCAGTGGTGTGTCATGAAGACGTCAACTGCATTCACTTGATGATCGATATATTCTGTGGCGGGATCGATGTTGTTATCTGGGCAACAGACAAGCTCCTTCGTCCCAAAGTTCGTCGGTAAGAAACGTCCAAGATGGTGACAGAGACGACGAACCAGACGAGGGCGAATGTAGGTGGATATCTCGCCCAATGGTTCTGTCAGCAGAGACTGCATATCGACGCCCAAGGTTGGCAAGGAGATCGGAGGTGCCTCATCCATTTCCACTTCCAAAGGTGGCTGGCTGTCTACGGCGTTGAATGAATGGGCAGCAGAATCAGTGCAGCAATCCATGGAATACCGTGCCATCTCGTACTTGTCAGTGGCGTTTTCCCGCAAGACTGTGATCACATTGGGGCAATTAACCGACGACAAATATAGGTCGAAGACGGCTGAAATCAGTATGCAAGTACCTCTGCAGTCATAGCGCAACCAATATCATCGTCTTAACTTACAGGCTTCAAAAATGATCGGCGCATTTAAATCAGTTCTTTTTCTGACGTTCCCACACGCATAACAGATTGTGATAAATAGTGCGAGCCATGACAGAGGTATCGTCAAATTTTATGTGGTGACCATTTTCTAACGCATGCTCAGCTTATGCAGATTTCTCTGGATAGCGTAGGCGATAATACATCTCATGTTCTTTCCTGTGTTGTTCCGCAGTGCACACTGTTTGTCCGATGTACTTCTGGCTACACTCACAAGGTATTTCGCAGACTCCAGGTGTTCTGAACCCTAATGCGTCTTTAACTGGTCTCAGTAATTGACGGATTTTCGTTGGAGGCCTGGAGATTGATTTGATCTTGTGTCTTTTCAACAGGCAGCTTATCTTGACCGACAGAGGGCCACAGAATGGCAGCGAAGCAAGTTTCTTTTCCTGCTCCTCGTTGGTGGTCTTATTATGATATTTCCCAGAAATGACTTCTTTCACTTGATGGGTGCTGTAGCCGTTATTCCTGAAAACCTTGCCTAGGTGGCTCAGTTCATGGGGCAGGTTATCGTCGTCTGATATTACTCTTGCACAATGCACCAATGTTTGTAATACTGTGCGCTTCTGTGCTGGATGATGATGGCTGACGGCGTGCAGGTACGGGTCTGTGTGTGTGGGTTTTCTGTAGACGCTGCGGCCAAGGCACCCATTTCGTTTACGGTGGACAAGAACGCCGAGGAAGTGCAATGCATTATCTTTTTCCATCTCCATGGTGAACTGGATATTACTGTTGATGTCATTGAGGTGTCTAGTTTCTCGCGTCCGTGTGGCCAAATGACGAACGTGTCGTCAACGTATCGAAAGAAACACTTCAGCTTCAATGGCGCGGTATCTATGGCAATATCCTCAAAATTCTCCATGAAGAGGTTCGCAGCAGCTGGAGCCAACGGGCTACACATTGCTACGCCGTCTGTCTGATTGTAATACTGGCCCTTGTACTCGAAATAGGAGGACGTAAGAGTGTGCATAAATAGCTCGATCACGTCACTTACAAAGTACTGGGAAATTAGATCCAAAGCGTCTTTGATTGGCACATTCGTAAACAGCGCTACTACATCAAAACTGACCATAATATCATCCTCACTAAGGCGTAGATGGTTGATTCTACTGATAAATTCTCCTGCGTTTTGTATATGATGTTCGCAGTGTCCCTCATGTGGAGCAAGAAGCTTGGCCAAATGCTTCGCCAGCTTGTATGTTGGAGAACCTATTGTCGACACAATAAGGCGAAATGGCGTCCTGTCCTTGTGTATCTTCGGTAAACCATAAGCATTAGGTGGTCTAGGCGCCTGTGGGAGAAGATTCTTAACCACACTGTCCTCCACTGAAGATCGCTTAAGAAGTTCATATGTTTTTCCCTACCGTTTGATGTCGGGTCGCGTGGGAGCTTCCGTTAAGTATCTTCATTCAGAAGTGCACAGATCTTCGTATCATAGTCCTCGAACTCCATAATTACGGCGGCATTGCCCTTGTCAGCAGGAAGTACCACAATGCTTTCATCATTATGTAGTGCTCGAAGGCCGTTGCGCTCAGCCCTGGTCATGTTGGATGCTGGTAACTTCGCCTTTGTCAGTATACGGCTGATTTCTTGCAGTATTTCGTCTGCTGTTTCATGTGGGAGCTTGTGGACTGCCTGTTTAACACCGCTTATTATTTCACAGACAGGAATGTCCCTTCGATGAAAGTGCGAAATTAAGTCCTTTCTTAAGTACCGACGTTGCACCCACGTCTATATCTCTCGCCGTCAAGTTGATGACGGTGCGTGAATACAGACGGTGGCTTGCAGCTCATCACTGCGTGGGATCCAGCGATGGCGTGGTTGAAGAGGGCACATCGAATGCCGAATCAAAACATGCCCATACATGGCAATGTCACAGGTACCAGTGACGTCACAGCCGGCAGCTAGCGTATATAAGGGCGCACCAACAGCCCACTGGTAGTCATACCACTTGACAATGGCCACGGAGAGCTTGGCCGAAAGCTTGTGCAGTTTTAAGCAATTGACGCGGTTGGAAACCCAAGAACATTTTATTCAATGTTATATATATAGTAGTCTGGGGCCGAATCCAATAAAGAACAGCTACGTTCCAGTAGCCAATTGCTAGGATGATGTTAACAGTCTTCACTTGGCGAACGTTACCTCCTGTGGCAGAATTGATGTCATTATTCGGGCTAGATACAAGATTTACAAGGGTGTACAGAGAGAGGGGCAAGGGTTGGCAGCTGCCTCCTTTCCCCAATGGGAAACAAAAAATGATATTTGCAAACCAGTTTCACATCCTGCCTCTCCACAGAGTAGACATATCAGTACAGAACATGGAATGGATATCACTGGTAGCAAGTGTACCCAGAGTAATTTGAGACGCTATTCCAAGGTGGATGACAGTTTGTTATATATTGTCCAACCCTCTCCTACCCCCTTGCCGCCCAAATATAGCTTCCTATCATTCCCACTATTAAATGTCACAGATGACAACGATTTTAATAATAATAACAAAAATAAAGGCAACATTTTAATATGACAATAGTAACATGTTCACTTCACATATAACTTGAGTATAACATTCAAGAACTTGCAGTTCTGAGAAATTCAGTATTTGAAAGTCTGACCTGGTGGTCTACTAGTAACGCACACGCTTGGAAACTGAGAGGCTACATGATCAAATCCCTGTCGAGCCATGGTTTTTCAGTCTGCCCTTATTTTGACCTTCACCTGGCAAGTGAAGTGAGGAATTGCCAGGATGACACGTGAATCACATTCCCCTTGGACTGTAGGTCCTCATTCTCTGGTTGAATAACTGGTGTTGGTTGGAGATGAATAAGTCGCTGAGTGGCATCCAGTCAAAAGACTTACATTTGGCCACATAAAATTACGTCAATCAGTGAATAAGTAAGCTTCTCTATTTTATTTCTCTGCAAAGTAAGCTGTTCCCATGACATATAAGGTGAGTTCGACTGGAAGGTGTTGACAATGCTCACACAACCTTGTGATGCGTATCTTGCCAGTACACTTGAAGGTGCAAGGAGTTAACATCAACAAAGTGTGTCTGGTTCTGAGCTGCACTCTTTCATTTGTTTTTTCACAGTAAAATGGCTGTCCACGGTCAATATCCATCGAGGGCTAATCTCTGTCCATGCAGTACATTCAAATGGCTCAACGTTGGCGTTTGTAATTTGTGGAAGGGCACACACATGTGCATGATGAATAGAACACACGGAGGCTTACTACAGTGGATCCCATTATTGCAGTTCTCATTATTGCTGAGGGAGCTCATTGCATTACCACTGACAACATCCTAATACAGCTACCCCCTGGAACTGCAATTGACCACTCATACATCAAAAATATCCTGACAGACCACCTTCACTACTGCAAAGTCTGTGCAAGATGAGACTCACGTTTGCTGAGTCATTTTTACAAACAGCAACGATTGAAGTCAGCCAGAATATTTCTGAAAATGAATCAGAGAGAGAAATGCTCTCCAAATGGCTTTTCCCTGGGGACAAGCTCTGGGTCCATCATTTGACTTGTGAGACAAAACGTCAAGGTACAAAGTGAAAGAAACCTGTCTAAAGGGCCCCAGAAGAGCCAAAGATCACAGATTAATCAGAGCAAGGTATTGTAACCACCTTTTGGGACTGTCAGGGGGTTTTGACCATTTAGTACCTGCCTTGCAATGCAGAGGTGCTGCAATGTCTTGAGGAATCTGTGAGCTGCCACCAAAAGAAAATGGCCTGGACATTTGCCTCAAAAAATTCTCTTCCTTCATGACAATGCTCGGCCTCATACAACTTGAATGACTCACATGGAGCTCAGAAGATTCAACTGGCAAGAGTTCTCGCATCCTCCATATTCATCAGACTTTGCCCCCGGGTGATTCTCACATGTTGCTCCAAGACAAAGGTCATATTGGAGGTAAGCACTTCATCACCGATGATGAAATCAAATTAACAGTGAATAGCTAATTACAGGTACATTACATGATCTGGTACAACAGTGGTTTGGAAGAACTTTTGTTGAGTTACTGTACCAAAAATACTTGGAAAAACATGGCAACTATGTGGAAAATTAATGGAAGCATTGTACAATATCAATAAAATAATTTCAAAACGATAAATTATGTGTTTTATACCATCAAAAAAAATTTTGCTTCACCTCAGTTCTGAGAGTTCCAGAATCTGTACGGAAAATTGGAATAGAGATCAACATAAACGTTATTTCTGCTCTTTGTATTGCTCATGAAAACCGCACACAGCATGTTGTACCACCATACAGTGAGACCTTCAGAGGTGGTGGCCTAGATAGCTGTACACATTGGTAGCACGTCCTCTTGCATTGATGCATGCCTGTATTCATTGTGGCATAATATCCACAAGTTCATCAAGGCACTGTTGCTTCAGATTGTCCCACTCCTCAACGGCGATTCAGCGTAGACCCCTCAGAGTGGTTGGTGGGTCACGTCATCCATAAACAGCCCTTTTCACTCTACCCCAGGCATGTTCGATAGGCTTCATGTCTGGAGAACAAGCTGGCCACTCTAGTTGAGCAATGTCATTATCCTGAAAGAAGTCATTCACAGGATGTGCATGATAGGGGTGCGAATTGTCCATGAAGATGAATACCACACCAATAAGCTGCCGATAGGGTTGCGCTATTGGTCGGAGAATGGCATTCACGTACGATACAGCTGTTATGGCCCCTTCCATGACCACTAGTGGCGTACATCAGCCCCACATAATGCCACCCCAAAACAGAAGGGAACCTCCACCTTGCTGCACTCACAGAACAATGTGTCTAAGGAGTTCAGCCTGACTGGGTTGCCTCCAAACATGCCTCCAACAATTCTCTGGTTGAAGGCATATGTGACACTCATAGCTTAAGAGAATGTGACACCAATCCTGAGCTGTCCATTCGGCATGTTGTTGGGCCCATCTGTACCGTGTTGCATGGTGTTGTGGTTACAAAGTTGGACCTCGCCATGGACGTCATGAGTAAAGTTGCACATCATACAGCCTATTGCGCACAGTTTGAGTCATAACATGATGTCCTGTGGCTGCACAAAAAGCGTTATTCAATATGGTAGCATTGCTGTAAGGGTTCCTCCGAGCCATAATCCATAGGTAGTGATCATCCTCTGCAGTAGTAGCCCTTGGGCGGCCTGAGCGAGGCATGTCATCGACAGTTCGTTTCTCTCTGTATCTTCTCCATGTTCAAACAACATCACTTTGGTGCACTCTGAGATAACTGGACACTTCACTTGTTGAGAGCCCTTCCTGGCACAAAGTAACAATGTGGACATGATCGAACCGTGGTATTGACTGTCTAGGCATCGTTAAACTACAGACAACACAAGCCCTGTACCTACTTTCTGGTGGAATGACTGGAAATGATTGGCTGTTGGACCCCCTCCACCTAATAGGCACTGCTCATACATGGTTGTTTACATTTTTGGGTGGGTTTAGTGACATATCTGAACAGTCAAAGGGACATATCTGAACTGTCAATGTCTATCTTCAGGAATTCTGGGAACTGGGGTGATGCAAAACGTTTTTGATGTGTGTGTGTGTGTGTGTGTGTGTGTGTGTGTGTGTGTGTGTGTGTGTGTGTGTGTAAAGCATTTGTCCAAAAACTTGATAAGTAGGTGTTTCCTGTAATTGATTTAAGAACTATAATAGTGACAAAGTTTCACAACTTCCGCAACACATTTACACACTACAGAATCTAAGTGAGCACTCAACACTAACAGTATTCCATGTAGCATTGCATTTACGGACAAAGTTCTGCAGACTATGGTTAGGCGAGTGCGTAAAGAAATGGAATGCTGTTTCTTTCTGTAGCTTCCTTGTATGCTTGGGTAGTATGTCTTTTATTGTTTTCCAAAAGTTACCTGAGTAGGTTGCATACTGACATATGTAAAAATATAAACACTTTTCTTAGGGGATGTATTTTTTTATGTATTACTACACAGGGCCCAAAACTGCAACAAATTTGAGTACAGAAAGTATCTGTCCAACAACAAAATACATGTTAATGTGACCACTGCCTGTGTTCAATGTCAACATGAAATATCCTCTCACAGATGACAGGTGGCAACACTAGCAGTGGAGGGTATATAAAGCGTGTCGGGGTGTGTGGTAAACAGTGCAGTCATTGTCGTAATGCAGGAACAGAGTCATTTATCTGCCATGCAAATGGATGCAATCATTGGCTCTCAGGCCAAAGAGGAAGCATTTCCAAAATGATAAAGTTTTTAAATTGTTTACATGCTGAAATAGTTATAAGTTCACTGGCCATGGGAAAATGGAGTTACCAGACATTCACTATGGCAACTGAGGTGCAGCATGGGACATAGGTGACAGGGGCGAATGATGGGTGTGGAGATGTGTACATGTTAACAGATGTGCAGCTGCTGAGCAAATGACCACCCATATGAACCAAGAGGCTACCAACAGTGTTTCCTCAATGACTGTTCAGCAAATGTTGCTGCATAAGATCGTCCTCAGCAGGCACATGTTTCATGCACACATGCTGACTGCTATTCATCAGTGATGAAGGCTGGAGATTGCATGCCAGTACCACAACTGGACTCCTCTGAGTGGTGACAGGTGACATTTTCACAATGAATCACGTTTTATGCTTCATTGGACAGATGCTTGTTGGCATCTACGACATGAAATGTCTGAAAACAAGATGACCAAGCCAGAGAAGGGAGAGTTATAGTCTGGGGAATGTTTCTGTGGCATTCCCTGGGTGATCTCATCATTCAGGAAGGCACATTGGATCAATACAAGTATGCATCTATCCTTGAGAACCACGTCTACCCCATCCTGCAATTTGTTTTTCCTTGGCATGTTGGCATCTACCAGCCAGGCAATCAATAGTCTGTGGAACCACCTTGATCACACTGTTTGTGTCATGGATTCTCAACCGGGAAACCTATCACAGCTGGCCACGGCAATGATGAAGTCCACATGACTTCACATCCCTGTCGGTACCTTCCAGAACTTCATTGACTATCTTCCTGCTTGTCTTGTGGAAAAGGTGGTTGTTTATGCATGCAACAGTTGGTCACATTAATGTGAACAGACAGTTTAATTTGTAAAAATCACATGCAAACCAAACAATCTCAGTTAAGTACAATGTACATTGTATTTAGCAGGCACCTACTACAAAAAGATGGCATTACTGTAGTTGGTCATTATTAATTATAGTTTGTCAATAGTTTTGACTTTATTTTGTAATAAATTGTGCTCATTTACATCCAATCCTCTCCTGGCTCAGATCCAGGGTATTTTTTACCTTTCTCACACCCTTTTCCCTGCAGTATATAACCCTACCATCTTGCAGGCCTGTAGTATAGTAGGCAAGCAATCTAATTGGTCATTACATCATTTGACAATCGTGAAATTAGACTTTGAGTTTATTAAGATTTGCAGCTCTACTATCATTGATGGGAATAAATGAAGTAAAATTCTTTTGCGAGCAATTGATGCACTGTATGCATTTTCTAATTGACAAATCACAACTGTACAGTACACTAAAGATAGTCATCATATTAAATAATGAATGGCTTTCCCAGTCATACTGGCAGTAAATTCTATTTGCTCTTTCACTCAATATGTCCCATACATCCCATCCAGAAGGAATACTTTCATGAATGTGGAAAGATCCCATGCAAAGATAAACAAACCACAAGGAAGTCATAGAATCTTAATCCATATACTGCTTTAACAGCTTTAATACTAAAATAAAGAATTATCATAAATTTTTTACATTCATAATTCTTTGCTCCAAAATTTAGCCTTATGACATTGTGTTAGCTTAATGAGTCACAAACATGTCATAATAGTTTCACTGTTGGCAATCCTGACTGTGAGAGGTGGGCAAGCTAAGTCCAGTATCGCCTACTTCGCCAATGGAGGTGATGTGTGATGAGCAATATGTGGCTTTGAAATTCTGCTTTCATATCGACAACTATTCCATTGAGGCATATGGATTGCTACAGGAATCCTATGGAGAGACTGTTCTTCCCTACAGCACAGCTCATAGGTGGTTTAAATTGTTTAAAGCAGTGACACAGTCAAACCCAGAAGAAGATGTTCCTGCTCTCCACCTTTTGCTCTTGCAAAGGGAAACATCAACACTGCTACTGTCATTGTGAGAGAAGGTCAACAAATAACCTTACAAACAATTTCTCAAACAATGAAAATTTCATTGAGTACCACCAACAAGCTGAGAGAAAATTTACACATAAGACATTTTTGTACACTGTGAGCTCCAAAATGGCTGATTCCCAAACAAACAAGTCTATGTGTATTTGAAGTTGATGCTAGAGGAAGATCTGGAGTTTCTTTCTAAGAAAACCTATGCTCATGAAACTTGGCTAATTTGTTATGATCCTGTGAGCAAACAGGAAAACTCCTTCATCACCACCCCCCAAGAAAACAAAAGTGGTTGCTTTTGCTGCAATTTGCTCATCTCACTTTTTGATATTCACAGAATGGTTTATCAGCATGTTGTGTCTGCACATACATCAATAATTCAACAGTGGTACAGGGATCCCCCAAAAACTTTGCAAGTCCATATCAGATAGAAAAGATCACATATCTGTAAAACAGGCTGAATCCAGATGCTGCACCACGATAGTGTACAGCTGCAAATTGCAAATGCTGATATTGATTATCTTGCAAAAGTCAGTGTGATGCTCACATTTTGCCATATGTGACTTTTTTCTATTCTCTAACCTGAAGAGAAGCACCTTCGGCAGATGTTTACTATCATCAGAAGCAGTAGCAAAGACTGCATAGATGATTTTGAAGGACCTTTCAATAAACGGTTTCCAGCAAGTTTTTCAGACTGGCAGAAATGCAAGTGCATTGCATCCAAAGGATATTATTTTGAGAAAGACCATCAAAATTCCAATGATGAGAAAAGGTATGTTGTCAAAGAAAATTATGATCATTCTCTGTTGAATGTTCCACATATCTATGCTTAAGTTAGTTAAATTCAACCTGGTAAGTTGGGAAGAAAGCTGCTACTTTGAGATAAGCTGTTGTTTAATGTCATATTGGCAGCTTAATGTTTACTTCATTACTCTGGTACTTTTCAAAGAAAGCAGTTACCTACATCTGTAAATAGAGAGGTCAGGTAACAACATGCTACTCTTACGCAGCTCCTTCAGTAAGCTCTACAACTTGCCATGTAGCTATCAAAAATTATCAATCCTGCAGGAGTGGCTAATGAGGCACACTTGTAATTTTCTTCTGAATTTGGTGGGATTTCAAATGTTAGGCTTTATTTTAGGTGGAAGCTTGTTATTTGTCCAGAGATCATGATATAGGATTTTCCATCCTATTACAATGAAATATGAATAGTATCAGCTGAAATATACAGACAAATACATACAAAGTTTTTCTCCTAAATGTCATCAGGCACACTTTGTCTGGTGTTTCAGCAGATATTTACAATTCTGTTGTGCTGCAAAGTGAGGAGACATCCCTATGGGAACTCGAGGACAGATGATGGGCACCTACTCTGGGCCACATTTATGTTGTTCAGGGAAATGTCATAATCCACATGCCAGGAGATCTAAAATTTGATATGGGCTGTATAAGGAAGTGGCAGAAAAGGCTGACAACTCTATTTTGGCATGGGTCTATAAAATTACAGGTTCATTTTAACTACAGAACAGAGTCAAAATTTCCACCACATCAAGAAATTGGCATAATTTGCAATAAAAAATGTGACAAACAAAATAATCAAAGAAATTCAGAGTAGTGAGCAACAGTCTGGAAAGCTTGTAAGGGTGCTGCAGGGTACGTTGTGCTGAGAAATAATTTTTAAGGAAAAATTCAATAAACTGCACCATTTCTGAGTTAATTACCATTGAAGTTGGCCAATCAGGCCACTACATGCACAACTTCAAGTGGCACACCAGAGACAGTGTTGCCAAACATATTCTTCATTTGGTTTCCTAAAAAGAGAGTGATACAACGATTACATGTCAGCAAGGATCGAGTCTAAGGCAAGGGCTGAGCAGTCTCATATACTATCAGCCACATTCTGAGAATAATGACATTAATTGAGTATGGTGGGCCGCTTCAATTTGGTCATGCAATTCCCTCATCGGCTAACTTCAGTGACTTCAGTGCTAATTAACTTGGAAACAGCACATCATATCGAACTTTTTGTTAACAGTTATTTCTCAGGACAACATACACAGCAACATCATTGCATACTTTTCAGACTGTTTCTGACCACCCTGTTCACTGATTGCTAAAGTCACAGTATTTCCCATTGGGCTCATCACTGTTAAATCTGCAGTTCCGTATAGTCACTAATCATTATTGCTAGAAATGTTTGAGAATTCTGTAACAAATAAAAAGCCTGTATCCAGTTTCTGACACAGGGCAAGTGTCACCTTCTGCTCCCCCCCCCCCCCTCCCCCCGCCCCCCCCCCCCTCGTCACCCCTACTCCACCCAAATCCCTTGTGGATGCCCATGACCCCAGGCCACGTAGAGAATTATGTGTTTCTGGGCTGGTATGTTCGCAACTAGCAGCATTCACTATGGTGACCTATGGAAGTGTGCCAGAGTTTGTGGAGCATGTGTATGAAAGCAGGCATCACAGATGACCACCTCTTGTAGGTAGTTGTGTGCATGTCCACCTTATGCATCGATCAGCAGGGTCACCACATAGAGCATCTTCTGCACAAAAAACAGGTCAGAGTTCATAACTGTAATGTGTAACTGTATCATTTAGAATCATATAGTTATCCCATCAGGTCCAGTGACCATTCTCTGTTAAGTGATTTCATTTGATTTTCTGTTCCCTGGTCATTTATTTTGATAACTGTAATTTTTACTTTTGTGTGACGATTTGAAGGATGAACTACAGCATGATCTTCCTCAGTGAAACAGCGTTGATAAAAAATAAGAAAGTTTAGTATTGCAGCCTTCTCTGTATCATCCTACATTTAGGTGGTTATATGGGCTCAGAGTTTCTAAAGAGGTGGGTTTCATCCAGCTACTGATTTGAAACAAAACTAAAACTAGTTAGGAGTTTCTATCAGATGGGTAGCTAGAATTTTATCTTCGAATTCATTGAATGCATCATGTGTGGCTCCCCTAATGTTAATTTTAGCTGTGTTCAGGTTTTGTTTACTTATAAAGTTCTGGCTATGTTTAAATATGCAGTGATGCCCTATTTGCTTTGGTAGTAGCTCTCTAAATGACTGTCGAACCACAGTAAGTCAATCCCATCTCTCACAACTTCACTCGGTACATGCCGTGGTAGCAAATGAAAAAGAACAAATTTATTACATTTCCCCCACCCCCCACCCCCCCCCCCTGCCCCCCCCCCCCACACACAGTATTCACTGTTAAGCTTACATGAGTGCAGTATATAAAACAACAATATGTTGAGTACTCACCAAACTTCTTTACATAGGATTAAAGCAATCAATCATTTTACTCTGCAGTCTGTTTGCTCAATACACTCTTTTTAAATTATGTTCTGTGTTCATTATTTCATTTGCAGTTTCAGTGCTCCCACCGCTAGATTCATAGAATATCTTCACAATTCTAGTGGTTTGTAAAGTGTCATTCACAATAAGAATAGGCACTTTATTTCTTTCTTCTTCCTCTTCTTCATCCTCAACCTTGCTCACTTCATGGTCACTTTGGACCTGATCCTTCACTTCATTTGCAGTTTTGTCTTCAGTTTGTGCTTCAGTTGTAATAAGGTCATCATCTAGTCACACTGATTGAGAATATCACAGTTGGTTCTAGCAGCAATGCAGATAGTGGCTGATCTTCGGTGTAACTCACTGTTTCTTATGTTTTTGTGGCATTAATTCCTTCAGTTGTGATCCCTGCATGATGGAAACAGTTCTTGATGGTTTGGGCTGTGACCCATCTCCAAACTTTGGTAATACATCTGATCGCTTCCATCACTGTAATAGAATAATTTTACTTTTTACTTTTCCTCAATGCATTCTATCATTTTCAGTAATATGAGCTTATAATAGTAGCATTCCAGATTCCTGATTATTCCTTGGTCCATGTGCCACAATATGCTTGTCATATTTGCAGGAAGAAAAACAAGATTACTACTCCCCAGATCAGAGAGTGCAGGATGTGCTGGGCAGTTGTCAACAAGAACCAATATCATTCTTCTCTGACTTATTTGAGCTTAAGAGAGTTCAGAGGTCTTCAAAGACTTCTTATTAGCATTGTAGTGCACTGGTAAATTTTTTACATGCCTAAAATTCCTATATTTTTTTGATGTATTGTTGTAAGTTTTAACTGTGCAGTGAGTATGGATACATGGTGGTTGTATTAAAATACACACATTTTAACTGTTGATAAATATAATACGGAAAATGCACACATACAATATACATAATGCCCCTGCTGTCACACAACATTCTTCTCACAGATATGTTTTTCTGTGCCCTACTCGAACTTCACTAAAGAAGCACATAAAGAATAGAAAAGCATACACTATAAACCCTTGGCTTCCGAGTGCTCTGGAAATGGTGCTGAATTCAAATGATGGTCACAGCCTTAAGTAAACCTAATTACAACATTTCCCCTCAGTGGGCATCATAAGAGAATAACTTGTCATTTTCACATTGTGAAAATACATTATGAAACATAATAAAACAAATGAGACAAAATTTAATGAGCAGGTCTAGGATCATGAAATAATACTCATTTTAATCCTAACATGTCGCTGCATCTCTCAGTTTTAATAGTGCTAAGACCTTTAGCTAAAAAATCTGCAGCATTATCATCATTTGACACATACTTAAACTTAAAAACAAACATCATTCTTCCTGGTACACCCATTTTCTTGGTAATGTCAATGGTACCTGTGTTGTCAGCACTAGCCTGCAGGGGTAGTCTAACAAATTCAGAACACTTGATCTCATGTAAAAGATCTACAGACCATTCCACCCCCTTGAATTTCTCAAACATTGCAATGCAATCAGCTTCTAGTGAAATTGGCTACAATGGATAGCCTTTTACTCATCCAGCTGATTGCTGCCCCAGCTAACGAAACTATGTACTGTGTTGCAGATTTACTATGACCTGGACCATTTGCCCAGTCAGCATCACTGAATGCACTAGGATCAGAACAACTGGCATTGAAACATAAGCTCAAATCTTTAGTTTGCTGCAGGTGAGAAAACACCATTTTTTCTTTGGTCCAATGAGAAACACTTGATTTAGAGTTGAACTGACGCATTCTTCCTACAATGAAGGCAATATCAGGTTGAGTACATGTGGATACATACAAAAAACAACCCACTGCCTTTTGGTACAAGTTTTGGTCAAAGGGCTTACCATTTTTTTCACCAAAATGGTTGTCATTATATGATGTAGCTATGCCCTGGCAGTCATGCATTTTAAGCTCTCACATTGCCTGGTGAATGTAACTAGTTTGGCGTAATTTCACTTGCCCATGGGACTGCTCAGTCTCAAATCCTAAAATAAACAACATCTCGTCCATTTATTTAATGCTAATGTGAGATTTCAAAACATTCTCAAATTTTTCAATCCTCTCTTCCTCACCTGTTACAACAACATCATCAACATGAACATAACCTTTCTAGTTTACTTAGCTTGTCATGTTGAGCTGGCTCCTGTTCTTCTTGTCTAGGATCTGTTTCTTGCAACTATTATACAAAAATCTGCCATCAGGTCCTCACAGTTGATTTGAACTAAATAAATTTGAAGATTGTTGTCGCAGCATTTTTCTTATGTAAATATATTTTCTCACATTTTAGTACATCACACAGTAGTCTGATTTTTCACATCAATAAAGCCAAAATTATATTATTTGCACAAAAAGACAAAAATACATCCGATCACATCAGAGGCAAGCTTATGATTCTCTCACTCTGCAGAAATAACTATGTTCCAAATGGTTTACAATTTTTCTTAACAAATGAATTTCTACTAGTTTTCATTACATTATTAATGTCAATTATTATTTCATAAATGAATCCAGACATAAATATTGTAAAAAATACAGGGTTACATAATCAATAATAGAAATTTTTGTGTATCAATAATTGGTAATTTAAAATGTTTAAAAAAAAAAAACTGTACGTTCAGAACTAGTACTCATTGACTATAACATCGAAATTAAAATATTTTATAAAGCAATTCCTTTTCATAAATTTTAGCTTGAAATATAGCATACTGTGTATAACATTATATGAAAGTTTTCAGAAAAAACAACTGACATAATATTGAACTGTCCAAAATTTCAAAAATAATTCTGGTATCAACAAGTACTGTTGAGGAAAAGTAATGCTAGAGGAGGATGTCCTATTACAACCCCAATGATCAAATGATTAGAGAAGAATACGCAATGATCCTTTTCACATTGTTCCAAACCTAACTTTTCATCACAGCACAAACTCTTATTCAATAGACACACTTTCTTCCCCACACTAGACAATTTAGGTTGCTCCATGAAAATGATGCCTTTTATGGGACTATTAAGAAAAGCGGTTTCTACATCAATGTGTTTGATTTTCAATCCCCTAGGTACTGCAATTGCTAGCATAATCCTCAAATAATCTTGTCCTATTTTGAGCTGTAGCTTTCCCAGTAATGTTTTCCAAACATTGGGCTATAACCTAGAGCTACTATCCTTGCTTTAAATTTCGTAATCTTATCTTCCCTGTTTCTCTTTATAGTAAACACCCACTTACTTCCTATAACATAATCAGGTTTTGATCTGTTGACAAGTTTTCATGTATTGTAGTGTTTTAGGCTACTCATCCCTGACTCCATGGTTGCATGCCACTTGACCCTGTGAACTGAGACTAAAGCCTCTTCTACTGATGTTGGATCAGATAGATTCACTCAACAAATGGTAACAAAATAATGTGCAAAGAGACACTAACCTCACTTCTTCAGCTTCACTAGATATGAAGACCATCATAATCCTACTTCATTTATGCACTTGAAGTTTCATTTTCCAACATGCTATCACACTAATCACACGCATCACTATCTCCACTGCTGGTAACTACACTGCCTTTGGTATCATATCTGTCTTCTTCTCCAACCCTGGATTGACTCCCGACACCTCGAACAGCTGTTGATTCGGGTGCATTGTCTGCTACTGGTTCTGCACTCCTTGGTGGTGTGTTGTCGCCATCTGTTGACTGATCAGGAAAGTTTAACCACACCATTTGGTATTGTCTGCTATTACATTATAGGTGTGTTGGTCAGCTGTTGCCATCTGCTTCATGATTGTTTACTGTAGCCTCAGAGGGAATACTCTCTCATCAAAGATGACATATCTTCTCAAAAGGATTTTTCTTTGTCCAAGACTCCACAGAGGATATCCTTTCAGTCCTTCTTCTACTCCAAGACAAACACATTCTTTTATTTGTTCCCCAAGTTTTTCAGACTGTTAGTGTGCCTGTCCAGGATCTGCAGCCAACCACTTTGAGCATTTTCAAGTCCTATTTAATAAGTTCTTTCTGATTCCAGACTTCATACAGGATTTTTTCATCAAGGGATCTTGTTGGGCAGCTATTTTGGATATAGCATGCCAAAATCAAAGCTTCTCACCAAAAGTTGTTGGGCAAACCACCTTGGTGTATTAGACACCTCACAATGGACATAAGTGTTTCATTCAGGTGCTCTGCTTTTTTGTTGGATGTGGTGGAGTAAACTGTGTTTTTCTGGTGTAACATGCTCTTTTTCTTGAACAACTGTTCAAATTTGCTGTTGATGTTCTCAGTTTCATTGTCTGACTGAAACTTTTCTCCCTGTCTCACACTCTGCACATCCCATAAACACTACAAATGAGTTAGATACAACACTTTTTTACGTAAGTACTTTCACTACTGAATATCTTGAGTGATCATCTAGCTAAGTAGCATAGTAATATGCTCAACTTAAGGAGGTCTGTCTTATGTAGCTCACATCACTATGTACCAATTCTAGAACATTTTCAGTAGTAGTTTGGCTTGGTTTGAAAGGCTGTCTACTTATTTTACCTTGTATATATACTTCACATTTTTCTTTATATTTCGTGACTCCACATACTTCTGTGTGTTCAAGTCTTTGATGCCACAAAATTTCTTCCTGTCTGGCTGTTGCTTCATTTTCCACTGGTTGATGTGTTTTGTCATTTTGGGGAATTGCTATATTGTTATTCACTTTATGATATTCATATTCCACTAAGTAGATATCACTGCCTGATGATCTTTCTCTGAACAATCCCTTCTCATGAAAAGAGACACAGTTTTTGAATTAATGCACATTCCTTTCTTGTCTATTTATATAACAGTCCTTTCACCAGAAGCACTTCTGTTAGTTGGATTGATTTATCCCCACATGACTTTGCTGCTTTAATGACAACACTTCCATTACCAGATACTTTAGTAACTTTCCCATTAGCCAGTTTCACTTCTTCAAAGTTGCCCATCTCTAAGTCCTTCAGTATCTTCTGGTGTGTGGTCATATTATGTGACACTCCTGCATCCAGGACCCACACTTTTACATCAGCACCTCCTCCACTTTTGGTCACTGTAACAGCCACTATTTTATCTCCTTTAGCACTTGCACTTAAGTCTTCACTGTTTGGATAATACTTACCTCAGTTGAGATTGCACCCATTTGTCCCATATTCTGATTTCTTGGGAGCACTCTGATTGCTTGCTGCAGCCATTCCTTGTTTTCCATGAAAGTGTGGGCACCCCATGACAATGTGATCTGCTTCATCATAGCAGAAACATATTCTGCTTCCACTAGCTGTGTTCTTATCATTTTCTTGGTTTTGTTTATGATTTTTATAGTGGCTTTTGCCAAACTTGTGTTGATTATGACCCCCACCTCATGTTGCATATATGCCTTGGCTTCTTCTCGGCTCTTAGTGGACTTTGAAACTGGTTCTATGCATTTCTCTTCTAATTATAGTCTGTTGATGACAAGGTCTGTGGTCATTCTGCCTTTGTCTCTTTGTAAACTTCTAATGAGGCATTCATACTTCTCCAGAGGCAGTACTAGAAGCACGAAGACTGCAACTATTTTGTCATCAAAGGTAAAGACCCACTGCTTCACTTTATGGCAGCCAATATCTTTGTTACATAGTCATCCATAGTCACATTGTCTTCTTTCTTCATATTTACTAAGTCCCTCATCTTGGACATAATGTTAAGAAGCCCACTGTTGAAGTGTATTTTATCCAATTTCTCCCACACTCCCTTCACTAGTTTTAGAGGGCTAATCGTCTGTAGGTAAGAGTCTTCAACCAGCATTAGAATGATGGACAAGGCCCTCCCATTTTTCTTCATTTTCTCCATATCTAACTGATTATAATGTGCTCCAAACCCAGATTCTATGGCATCCCATGCCTCACAAAGTTTTATCAGTGAACAAACATTAAATGATCATGCAAAATAGTTATTGCTGCACAGGCAATCAATCTTCATAGATGGTTCCATCATTCTGAATTGTTTCACTCATCACCAGCTAAGGTAAAACATCAGATATGTCATCTTCATCAGTTCTTGTACCTTGGTTTCTTAAACATGCTCACCACACCTGTCCACTGGGGCCATAACCTGTTGTAATGTTTATAAGTAAAGCACGTTCTGATACATGAAAGTGGGTGGGCTGTTTAATTAAAATGCACACATCATCACTGTTGATAAATGTATTATAGAAAACACACACATGGCACCACCATTACACTACACTCTTCTCAAAGAGCTGTTTTTTCATGTCTTATTTGAACTACGTTAAGGAAGCACATATAGAGAAGAGAAGCATACACCAGAAACCCTTGACTTCTGAGTGCTTTGGAAATAGCACTGAATTTGAATTATGATCACCATGTTAAGTAAACCTGATTACAACATTTGAATATCATGAACAATTTTTTCTTCTCAGTTCCATCTGCATTAGCACATACTAGAACCAGTTTCTTTTTCTTTATATAACTTGCCATCAACACATTTTTAGCCCAGGAATTTTAGTATTTTGTCAGGTGTTAATTTAAAGAAAATGCCAGTCTCACCTCTATTAAAGATGTAACAGTCTGCATATCCTTCATGAATTGTAGGCCATACAGTAGTGAGCGATTGTTGGATTGATTCAGTATTCACACTGTTGGACTTCACCACTAATTTTTCCATAAGTAATGCAGCAATATTGCTTAAATATGTCAATCCAGCCACTGCTGCACACAAATTTCTGATATTTTAATTTCTTGGCAAATTCTTCTGCTGTGGCCATAAGGAGAGGTCCACTAATGGGTACAGTGATGCTTCTCTGGTGGTTAAACCACTTAAGCAGCACTCATCCCTATTGCTCCTTTCAGCTTTTTGTAACTGCTTAATTTTAGATCTATTTTGTTCAACCACTTAAGCAGCACTCATCCCCATTGCTCCATTCAGCTTTTTATAACCGCTTAATTATAGATCTATTTTGTTCACACACAGTGACAATTTTATGCTTGTTTTTCCAAATTATTTGGACTGTGGAATTTACATGGCCAAATTGGTGACACATGTCAACCTTTTCAACTCCATTCTTGATTTCATGAATGAATTTCACTTTTTCTTCCAGTGTTAAAACTTTTCTTTTAGTGGACATGCTGTTCTACAATGCATGCCCTGCATAACAAAAGATCTTCACGTGTACTGTTGATGAGTTCTATGATTATCACCACCACTGTAGTATGAACGCACAAGGGTGACAATGAGGTGAGGAGTCTATACTACACTTGTTCTTGATGGAAGGGCAGGGAGAAGAATATTCCAAGTTGTCATATTACAACAAAAAGATTTCCATTTACCGTACATTGATTCTTGGAAAATGTTGTAGCTAACTGGGGCTGAAAATGACATTATATGTGAGGTACATGCATGTACATTTGTCATATTAAGCAAGAATGAGAAGTACGTCCCTTATGAGGAATACGGTTGTACCACAGAAATCACAACATTATAGCCGATTTGCTGTTGTAACTGATGTATCTATAAGAAAGTTGAACTAAACAGTTATATCTACATCCTCATTGCAACATAAAAACATCTAACTTTAATAATATCTGTGTTTCTTGGTGTTTCAATTCCAAAGAAAGTGTGTCTAATGACAATATTATGAAAAGGATAGTTTTTACTCACAATATGTAGTGAAGATGTTGAGTCACAGGAAAATACAACAAAAAGACTGCTAAACAAGTAAGCTTTTGGCAGAAAGTGCTTCTTCTGAATTAGACTACATACACATACACATTCAGGCAAATGAAATTCACACAAACATGACCACTGTCTCTGGCTGCTGAGGCCAGATTGCAAGCAACTGTGCATGCTGGGAGAAGTAGTCTGGGTGGTGAGGGTAAACGGGGCTGGAGCGGGGTGGGAAAGGATAGGAGAGTGGGGTGGGTTATGGTAAAGTGCTGTTTGTGGGAGCGTAGAGGAATGTGGCAGAGTGGGGGGGGGGAGAAAAGAAGAGAACTAAAAAGACGTGGTAGAGTAGAAGGCTATGTACAGCTGGAATGGGAAAAGGGAAAGGTATTATGTGGGTGAAGGACAGTGACTACCAGAGGTTGAGGCCAGAAGGGTTACATGAACATAGGATACATTGCAGGGAGAGTACTCATCTGCTGAATGCAGAGGCGATGGTGTTGTTAGGAAGGGTCCAGATGACACAGGCTGTGAAGCAGTCATTGAAAAGAAGAACGTTGTGTTGGGCAGCATGCTTAGCAACTTGGTGGTCCAGCTGTTTCTTGGCCACAATTTGTCAGTGCGAACACACACCTTGTTGGTTGTCATGCTCATGTAGAATGCAGCACAGTAGTTCCAACTTAGCTTGTAGATCACATAACTGGTTTCATAGGTAGTCCTGCCTTTGATTGGATAGATGATAGTGGTGACCAGACTGGAGTAGATGGTGGTGGGAGGATGTATGGGACAGATCTTGCATCTAGGTCTATCACAGGAACATGAACCATGAGGCAAGGGGTTAGGAACAGATGTTGTATAGGGATGTACAAGGATATTTGGTGGACAGTGCAGGAGGGGTGCGGAAGATAGTGGGTCGGACATTCTTTGCTTCAGGGCACAGAGAGAGGTAGTCAAAACTCTGGAGGAGAATGTGATTTAGTTGCCTCTGTTCTGGCTGGTACTTAGTTATGAGGGGACTTTGGGGGATGGTGGGTGACTGGAGAGATAAGGCAGTGCATGGGAGATCTGTTTCTGTACAATATTGGGAGGGTAATTATGATCTGTGAAGATATATTTTGAGAGGGACTACAGATGTGATGGCGACTGGTGGGAAGGCTGTATGGAAGGGACTGCTTGGTATAGAATGGGTGGCAACTGTCAAAGTATTGCTAGTGGTTGGTGTTGGTTGGCTGATGATTGGGGTGTCCTGAGTGGTTGGGTTTGTGGACTTCAGGATGCATATAGAAGGTAGGGGTATGGAGAGAGTTAAGGGTGGAAAGATAAATAGACTCTGGGGAGCAAACCTGGGATGGGCCTAAGGCTTTGAGGAGAGACTAGAGATCTTGTTGGTTTTTTGGAATGGGGTTGCTATGGCAGGGTTTGTATGTGGACAAGTCAGATGACAGCTGGTGGAATCCTTCCGCCAGGTAAACCCTGCTCTGCAAAACAACATTGGTGAAGCCTTTTGCAGCTGGTAGGATTATAAGGTAAGGATCAGTTTGTAGGTGGCAGATTGCAGTTCTTTCTGCAGCTGTAAGACTAGCTTGCATATTGAGGGATTTAGGGAATGATGGTAAGGCAAGGTTGAAGGGTAAGATATTTTGGAAAGTTAATGGGGGTGATATGGGGGCAATGAAGGTGGATCACGTTTGGATGGAGAAGTGAACTGAGTCAGAAATGGTTCAGCATTGGCCTTTGGTTGAGTCTGGCCAGTAGAGGTGGTGGCAAGAAAGTGTCTTGGGAATGGAAGAAGAAGAGAAGATCTTTAACAAATCCAGCATGTTGGAATTTGGGAATGGGGCAACAAATAAGCCCTTTGGATAGTACTGATACTTCTGTGGGACTAAGGCCTATGGAGAAAAGATTCATGATTGTGTTTCAGGTCTGTTTAGGTTCTAAATTCTATATGATAATGGGAGAGAGTGTCTGAGTGTGAGTGAATGTAGCAGGGCTGGAAGGTAGGGTTTGTCAGCTATGAGGGAATGTGGGGGAGTTTCACAGCTATTGTAGAAGTAGTGGATAGTGGTTGTTGAAGGTGGGAGTATGAAGTGAATAGGTTGCAAAGTTTTTTGAGGTGGCATTGTGCATGCTGCTCTAGTTCCTGGAGGGCAAGAGTTTCAGTGTGTGAAATGGTATCCAGGAATTTTGGACTGTACTGCAGGTGAATTTTATGGATAGAGAGGAGATGGTGGTCACAGTGGAAGGAACCTTTGCAACCAGAGAGGGGTAATTTGTTGGTAAGACCATTAGGGGGATTCCATGAGCCAAACAACAGGCAGGAATAGTATGCATGATAAGGAAACTTTTCTGTATTGGCGCAGATGGAGGAAGCAAGGATCCATGGTAGAGGATAAAACTGTGTAAAAATACGTAAATAACATATAAATATGTGTGAACAAATTCACAAAAATATGCAAAAATATGTGAGAAACATCACAAAAGAGGGTGGGATGGATGAAGTACGAAGAAACAAGATGAAACCTGAGGGAATAGTATGATAGCAAAAGGCAAAAATTAACTGAAAGTGAAGTGAAAACACAATGAGAATAAAATTAAAAATAAATGACTAGATTATAATGTGGGCTGGGTGTTGGCAGGTGGATATGGATGCAGAAGGGGAACAGCAGATGTGAGTAGATTAGGTGAGGTTAGTGGGTGCAATCTGCAATAAGAAAGGAAAAATAATTGTGGGTATGGGGGAGGGATTGGTAGTAGGGCTGTTGATAAAATATAGACATACTGATATTTTTCTGAAATATATCAATATACATGAGCAATAATTTTCTGAGTGATGTAATGATATATCGATATCAAAAGCACAATCCAATATTTCTATTTTATATTATATTTTTTCACTGTTTTCAATAAATATTTGAAGTTGTACTTTTGGAATTGTATTACGACATAATTTTACTTTCAATGTGTGAAGCAGTCTTGTAACTTTTTGAGCTTTCATTACATCCAGTCTTTCTCTTTTACTGTGTGAAGCAAGTATAGATGGCACAAAGAAGAAGTCAGATAACACTGGTGGATGCCAGTGTGAATGGGATAACAAGATGTCCGATGTGAAGTAATAGCACACCAGTTGCACTGGAAAACAATTTTTAATGCAACTGGTATGCTATTTCTTCACCTTGATATTCTTTAAAAACTGTTGTAAAAACTGATGAACAAATATCTAAATGACAAGATTGTTCTTGGCGATGGATGGAGATACGTGAGAGGAAATGCTGATACAATTGGCGCTTGGTGCTACCAACAAAAACTGCAGTTTTGACACTGCAACTGCTAGGTCACTGGCGTTCACAGAAATGAAAAGCACAGGAAAGTCGACAGTAAGTGTTCCAAACAAATCCGATATGTGATGGAACCAAATGATGGACCCATTGGACACATTTTATTGTGCCACTTACCTGCAGTTACCATTGTTAGCAAAATGGTTATCACTAAGAGTGCACATGCATCATTTTCCTTTGAATTCTTGCTCTGAGGGGGATAAGCAGGCTGCTTACTTCTTGTTGATGTACAGAATGTTTAATACTGAATCAATACATAAATATACAGCTATAAAACTGGCAGTATATTTACAATATGCAGCTGATTTTGTTTGGCTGGTACATAGGTATTCTTTCCATCAATACATCAGTAACATTTGTGAATATATCATGGGTCTGTATTGATATTTTTTTAAGTATCGATATATTGGGTTCCCGATATTTTTAAAAATATCAACAGTTCCAGTTGGTAGAATGATGTATAAGTTTATGTAGCACAGGAAAGTGTGAAAAGTAACGTGAAAAAATTTGTGAGAGTAATGCAGGAAGACTGATCAGTGTGAAGGTCTAGGATTAATGATATCAGCAAGAGTGATGTGGGACACAAGATGCTGGATCAGCAATCAGCGTGGTCTTGTAGCCATGTGTTGTGTGCCAATGAGACAGTTGATGCAGTGTGGTTTGTAAGTCAGAGCATGCAGTGCAGTTTGAAATGTGACAGTGAAATGCAGGCAAGAAGAGAAAGAAAGGAACAGACCCTGAGTATAGTAATGCATTAGAAAATAGTAACAAATAAAAACAGCACTTGGTTACAGGGTGGAAGAAAAGCCTGTAGGCAAAATCCAGCAATGGAAAATCCAGGATGGGATAATAACATTATTATGAAAAGGTTAGATTGCACACATACACACATTCAGACAAATGCATCTCACATACACATGACAACTGTCTCTGGGTGCTGAGGCCAGACTGCAAGCAACTGCTCGTGGTGAGAGAAGCAATCTGGGTGTTTGTGGTAAGGAGGAGGCTAGGGTGTGGAGGGGTAGCAGGGTAGAGATGGGCAGTGTTAAAGTGGTGCTTGTGGGAGCATACAAGGGCAAGGTACAGAAAGGGTTTGGCAGCTAGGTACAGTGAGGGGGCTAGATGGACAGCAGGGGTAGGGGGACAGAAAAGGAGAGAACTAAAATGCCTCTGGGTGCATTGGTGGAATAGAAGGCTGTGTAGAGCTGGAATGGGAACAGAGAAAGGGGTACGTGGGTGAAGAACAGTGATTAATGAAAGCTGAAGTCAGGAGGATTATGGGACTGTAGGATCTTGGATTTGACAGGAAGAATCCAGAATGTACAAGCTGTGAAGCAGTCACTGAAAAGAAGAATGTTGCATTTGGGCAGCATGCACAGCAACTGAGTGGTCCAGCTACTTCTTGGCCACAGTTTTTTGGTGACCTTTCATGCCAACAAACAACTTACTGGTTGTCATGCCCACTTAGAATGCAGCACAGTGGATGCAGCTTACGGTAGCTTGCAGATCACATGACTTGCTTTACAGGCAGTCCTGACTTTGATAGGATAGGTGATGCTTGTGACCAGAATGGAGTAGGTGATGGTGGGAGGATGTATGGTACAGGTCTTGCATCTTGGTCTATCACAGGGATATGAACCATGAGGCAAGGGGGCAGCAAGTGGATTTGCGTAGGGATGGATGGGGATACTGTATAGGTTCGGTGGGTGGTGGTATACCAGTGTCAGTAGGGAGGTAGTGTGGGGAGAATAATGAGTAGGACAGTGCTCTTTTCAGGGCACAAGAAGAAGTAGTGAAAACTCTGGACTTTGGGGGATGGTGGGTGACTGGAGAGGTAAGGTAGTGCATGGGAAATCTGTTTCTGTACAAAAATAATTACGATCTGGGAAGGCCTCAGTGTAACCCTCAATATATTTTCCAAGGGACTGCTCATCGCTACAGATGCAATGACCACAGGAGGTCAGGCTCTATGGAAGGGACTTCTTGGTATGGATTTGGTAGCAGCTATTGAAGTGGAGATATTACTGGTGGTTGGTAGCTTTCATATAGCTGGAGGTGCTGATGTAGCTATCTTTGAAGTGCAGGTCAACATTAAGGAAGGTGGCTTATTGGACTCAGGAGGAGCAGGTGAAGCAAATGGGGCAAAAGGTGCTAAGGTTCTGGAGGAATATGGATAGGATGTCCTTACCCTCAGTCCAGAGCATGAAGATATCTCAATGAATCTGAACCAAGTGAGGGATTTGGGATTATGAGTGGTTAGAAGAGATTCCTCCACATGGCTTATGAATAGGTTGGTAAAGAATGTTGCCACATGGGTATCCACTCCTGTACCCTGGATCTGATTGTTGGTAATACCTTCAAAGGTGAAGTAATTCTGTCATGGTGATCAGGAAAGAGGTTGTATGTTGGGAAAGGTAGTGTTCAATAGTGGCAAGACCATGGACATTAGGGATGTTAGCATGAAAGGAGTTCACATCAGGAGTGAAGAGCAGGGCACCATGTGGTAAAGAAACAGTAACAGTGGAGAGTCAGTGGAGGAAATGATTGGTATCTTTTATATAGAAGGGTAGGTTGTGAGTAATAAGCTGAAGGAGTTGGTCTATGAGAGCAGAGATTCTCTCATTTTGGCCACAGTAACCAGCCACAATGAGGTGGCCTACATAGTTGGATTAGTGGAATTGAGGAATCATGTAGAAGGCAGGAGTGCTTCAGGAAGTAGGGGTGAGGAGATAGATAGATTCTGGGGATAGGTTTGGGCATGGGCCTAAGAATTTAAAGATAGACTGGTGACCCTGCTGGATTTCTGGAATTTGCTCACTGTGGCAGGGTTTTAGGTAAACAAATCTGATGGCTGGTGGAGTCCTTGTGACAGGTAATCCTTGTGGTTCAAAACAACAGTGGTGAAGTGTTCATCACCAGATAGGATTATAAGGTCAGGATCAGTTTTTGGACAGTGGATTGTGGTTCTTTGTGCAAATGTTGAGGGATTTGGGGAATGATGGTGAGGTGAGATTTGAGGTTAAGAAATTCTGGAAAGTTAACAGGAGATGATTTAGGGCTATGGAGATGGGCTACAGTTTGATGGAGGAGTGAAATGGGCCAGGAAGGGTTCAGCATTGGTGTTTGGTTGAGTCCAATTGATAGGGTTGTTCCTAACATATTTACCAATTAATCTTGCATTTTTGTGATTCCTTTTCAAAATTTTTGTGTTCAGATTTAATTTAGCCACAGTTAAATGTACAATATGTTCAATGAATTTCATTACTAACTATTGGGATGACTATAGTGAAACCAATAATTAAATGATTTTTTAATTGTTTTCATTTCCATTACATTGGTAGTACATACTATCTGATCTGTCAAACAAACACTGGTCAATATAACTGATTTGAATTTTTTTCAGGAAAATAGGCCAATTCCAGAGCCTGGAGAGAATGGTAAGTCTTATGTGAAATTTTTAACGTAATTTTATTTCATCTAATTAATAACATTGACTAAAAAATGAAATTTTTGCAAACACATAAATGTAAAGAAAAAATACTTTGTGAAATTAATGTAGCAGCAAATAATGGGGTGACATGCATTTAAAGAATGCAATAAACACACAAATTTGTACACACAATGGCCTGATTAGCTAACTTCAGTGCTAATTAACAATTATTTCTCAGCACAATGTACCCTGCAATACTCTTACAAACCCAGTCTGTTTCTGAGCACCCTGTGTACAGGTAGTTTCAAGAGGAAAGGTAAATATTTTAGGAGGTGGTAGTATACACAAATTGCAATGGAAAATGCTGTATAACATGCATCCAATTTTTATTGAATACAGAGATGCAGCTGGGATCAGTGCATTTTCATGTCATTTGTTGGTACACCAGTTGCTATGGGCATATTTATGGAATGTCAGCAGTAGAGTGTTGATGTTCACATTGTGAAGTTGTGCTTTAGTTTACATTGAAATTTTAATTGTGATTTGTTGGCCAAGTCTACTGTATTGTCACACGTAAACCTACCGCGCTTATTTACAAATGCTGAGTATGCCAATGTGGTATTCGTGTAGGGTTTTATAATGGAAATGCTGCTGCTGCTTGTAGAGAATATGACATAAAATTTCCTAATCACAGACTACCAGATTCAAGGGTGTTTACACATGTGTTCAATACACTGTTTGACACTGGTACAGTGCCCAGCAGGCCTCTATTGCATCTGAACATGTGAATGAACAGACTGTGGGTGAATTACAAGACATTCAGTCAGCAGAATGTAGTTCTTCAACAAGCACACATAGAATTTTTGTAAGTATTTGTTCCACAAACAAGAGTATGGTGGACATTACATATGCACGGGTTCCACCTGTATCATTTAGAGCTCATTCAACACCTTCAAGTAGAAGATAAAGATAGACAATTGGAATTTTGTCATTGGATAATTGAAAATCACCATGTGATCCCACTTTTACTCTTCATTGAAGAAGCCTCTTTCACTCATGATGACATCAATAACACTCATAATTCACATCAGTGGTCTGAAGAAAACCAAAATGCCATTGAGGAGACACATTTTGAAGCACACTTCTCTGTAAATTTGTGGTGCATTTTGATAGACAATCAGTTGATTGGGCCTGTTGCAATACCAAATCATCTTACAGGACTCTGTTACCTACACTTTCTTGAAAATGTGCTTCCAGTATTACTGGGAGAGAGTCCTTTGGCTGCAAGAATGTGTTTGTTCATTCAGCATTATGGGGTTTCTGCACATTGTAGTCATCAGGTGACATGCCATTTAAACCTAATATTGGTCAGTATACATGGGCACGTTCCTTGGCCACCAAGGTCTCTCGACATGACACCCTTGGATTTTGGCCTGTGGGGATGGTTGAAAGACAAAGTCTACAAAGAAAAAGTAGCCAAAAGAGCCTATTTGATCATTCAGATTGTAAGTAGTGCAGCCATCACAAAAGAATACAAAGATGACCTCAGAAGAACTACAAATGGTGTTATCAAGAGAAGTCAAAAGTGGATTGAATTTGGTGGTGGAATTTTTGAAAATCAACTGTGAAAATCCTCATTTGCCTTTGCTTTAAGTGATTTTACATACTAACAGCTGTATCTCTTTACTCAATAACAATTGGACACATGTTATATGGCATCTTTTATTGCAATTCGTCTATACAACCACATCCTAAAATATTTACTATCGCTCCTGAAACATCCTGTACAACACTTCTAATTCTCACAACAAGAAAGCAGTAGATACCCAGAACTGTATCAATGCAACTGCTACAGCAACACTTAAAATTGAACAAATTCTTCTTAGCTTAGCTACTAGACTGAAAGTGTCACTGTTGTCTACACTGTAGCATTGAGTAAACCCTTCCTGACAAGTCCTGTTTTATATTTCTCTTCACTTTCACATGGATTAGTCTTTACATGACAGATCAACTTAAATGACACATCTCTTACTGTATTTGGTATAACAGTTAATTCCCAAGTCTAATTCTCTTGTAGTCACTTCATTTCATTTTCCATACATTGCTCCTGGTGAAAGCTTTGTGCTGTCAACAGCTTCTTCATATGACTCTGAATTTCCTTTCATTACATCAATTATCTCTTCAGTGATCATTACAAAGTCAGTAAGCCATGAAGCCTTCATTAATGTTGAATGATTTCAGTACTGTTTATGAGATTGAATAAACAGTTCCTCTTCTCTGTTACCAGCAGGGTTCTCTTAAATTTTAGATTTATCAGTCCAAGATCGTGTCATTGAGCTATATAGTTTCCTTTTTTATTTTGCTTAATATCCTATGATGACAATTTGAATTTGCATTTGAAAAAATTGGGTTCAACAAAAGTAATTATGTTTTTACTGCCATGAAAGAAATGTTTAATTATTAACCAATAAATTTCAGACCTAATTAACTCAAATAAAAATTTTTTAATTCCAAAATTTTATGTCACTCATTATGACTTCATATGCTAAGTAATAGAAAATTTCAATGTTTAAACAAACTGTTACATTCCAGAATGAGATTTTCACTCTGCAGCGGAGTGTGCGCTGATATGAAACTTCCTGGCAGATTAATACTGTGTGCCCGACCGAGACTCGAACTCGGGACCTTTGCCTTCCGCGGGCAAGTGCTCTACCAACTGAGCTACCGAAGCACGACTCACGCCCGGTACTCACAGCTTTACTTCTGCCAGTACCTCGTCTCCTACCTTCCAAACTTTACAGAAGCTCTCCTGTGAACCTTGCAGAACTAGCACTCCTGAAAGAAAGGATACTGCGGAGACATGGCTTAGCCACAGCCTGGGGGATGTTTCCAGAATGAGATTTTCACTCTGCAGCGGAGTGTGCGCTGATATGAAACTTCCTGGCAGATTAAAACTGTGTGCCCGACCGAGACTCGAACTCGGGACCTTTGCCTTACGCGGGCAAGTGCTCTACCAACTGAGCTACCGAAGCACGACTCACGCCCGGCAAAGGTCCCGAGTTCGAGTCTCGGTCGGGCACACAGTTTTAATCTGCCAGGAAGTTTCAAACTGTTACATTATTATCATATCTGATTTAATATTCTCTATTGCAAAAAGAAATAATAATAATAATAATGCAATGACACACGTTTTATATAATACAATATATGTAAATAATGTACAGAACCAATAACCATGTTTCATATTAATTGCTTGCAATTTCAAGCCAAGTTCCTACTTTATCTATTGAAATGTATTGTGTAATTCCAAATTAATTACTTATCATAAAGTATATATGAAAACTGGTATCAAACACTTTATAAACAAATTTTAACCTATGCCAGTATGCTTTAGAAGGTGATACTCAGAGGCTAACAGCACCCTACACAGCACAACAGAACACTCAAGTAAAGAAGCTGATTTCCCTGCAGACATAGGGTCAGAATTGGTTGGAGTGTCTGTTTACATTCTAAAGCTATTAAAATATATGTTAAAGTCACCACATACTACAAACATCACACCTTGTTTTATGCAGCTTATTGAAGAAAATTTCCATTTTTTCTGAAAATACCTCAAACTTTCCCGTTGGAGAGCAGTACACTGTAGCTATTATCAAACCTAATTTTGGAATTTTTATCATTGTCATCTCAAAGTCTTTTTCACAACTTAGGGAGGTGACATTATCTATTTTAGTAACCTCTATATTATCTTTTACATATATGGCTACACCTCCATAGTGACCACTAGGTCTACAATAGTACTCAGCCAGAGTGAAATTGTGTAGGCAGACAGATTTAATTAAGTTCTGAAAAACACATTACAGAAATATCTTCTAGTTCATGCATTAATAAAATATTTAGTTCTTCTACTTTATTGCTTAGGGACTGAACATTTTGCTGAAAGATCTTTATTACAGAATTTGTGGGAAAATCTACAGTACCACCTACCTTCAGTTTAAATGTTTCTTGTTTGTGTAATTTGTAGCTACTGCTTTTGGCAGTAAAAAATCATTCAGATGAGGAGGCTGCCTGATGTTTCTTCTAGTTGTGTGAGATGAGTCTTCCCTAGTGATCCATTTCTCCAAGGTACTCTGATCTGCAATCTTTTTGTGCTTCTTGTCACTCTTGTTTACAAGATGGCAGATTTCTTCAGTATTCAGAGATGAGAGTTTATCCACTTGTCTTAGGCTACTACAATCTTTGATGAATATAGGATTGGTTTCTGGGAAAAATATAGAAGTGTACTTATCAAAAATTATGTTGGTTTTTCAACAAATTCAAAGCATTGGTAAGATAATGCATGATGGTTTGGTAGCTGCAATCATACTAAGTGGGCTTCCAGCAGATTTTCAACCCTTAATTATGATAATTGAGCATTCAGTTATCAGTACTGCTAGTGATTTAGTAAGTCAGCAGTAACTCAGTAATTGGCAAAACATCAGTTTGCTTTGGAAATTGAAACTTCAGATTCAGCATTGCCTGCTAGAAAGTCAGAAGTCAAATATCGATTGTAATGTTTGAAATTCTGAGTCATTTCCATGTTATTAATGTCAGAAAATAGTTCATAAGATCAGTGAGTCCAGATCTAGAAAGAAAGCAAATAAATCATGAACTTCTGTGAATGCCTTGAAAACTAAAAATGAAAATGCATGAGTGGCTCTTATTGCATCTTCCTGTCATGGTGATAGCTGGAACTTAGATCCTGGATGTAATGACATATTATGAATGATAAAGATTCCTTCAATAGTTTTGATCTGATCATAACTACAAACATTTCAGTAGTAGATAACAGCAATCTTGATGCAATCACAGGTAGCAATGTTCAGCCTGAAGTTACAGTTGCTGACAAGAATAAGCAGATGACTAATAATCCATTAATGAATGCATTTATTAAAGGAAAAATTGGTTGATGGGCTGAATTGGATGAACATCAATTAGCATCAATCAGTTCTTGCATAAAAGGAAAATGGTCTTGGCAAACTTTTCCTAAACCATGAAGCAGAAGAGTGAAAGAACTATTTGATACAGAATGTTCTGATGTTTATGGACCAAGTACCTATCTCAAACCCTGATAGATTCCAAACCAACAACCTCCTTCCTAATCACCATGACCAATATATCCTCACCCTTAATTACTTCTCTTTCGAAGATATTATCTACAAATAAATCCAAGGTACAGCTGTGGGCCCCCACATGGCACCATCCTATGCCAATCTATTCATGGGCCATCTAGAGGAAACCTTGCTAAACACCCAGAATCCTAAATCCCTCATCTGGTTCAGATTCATTGACGACACCGTTGTGATCTAGATTGAGTATGATGACACCCTGTCCACATTTTTCCAGAAACTCAACAGCTTCTCCTCCATATGCCTCACCTGGTCCTACTCTACTCAACAAACCACTTTCCTAGATGTTGACCTCCACCTCAAAGATGGCTATATCAGTACCTCTGTCCATAACAAATCTACTAACTACATCCAATACCTCCACTTCGACAGCTGCCACCTGTTCCATACCAAGAAGTCCCCTTCCATACAACCTAGCCACCTGTGGTTGATGCATCTGCAATGATGAGAGGTCCATCTCAAAATATACTGAGGGTCTCACTGAGGCTTCTACAGACTGTAATTATCCTCTCAAGCTGTACAAAAAAATCTATTCTGCCTAATTGTTTTAGTCTCCCACAATCTCTCAAAGTCTCACCATCCTGCCTCAGAGTAGCATTCCCTGGTAACACAGAACCACCCAGGACTGGAGCAACTGAATTAATTCTCTATCAGGGTTTCTACTACCTCTCGCCACACCCTGAAATGAGAAATTTCCTGCCAGCTATCCTCCCCACACCTCCCACAGTGGGGTTCCCACTGTACGCTGAACCTACACAATGTACTCATCCATTCCTATACAACTCTTGTTCACAACCCCTTACCTCATGGCTCATATTTCTGTAATAGACCTAGATGCAAGACTGGTCTCATACATCCTCCCAACACCAACTACTCCAGTCTGGTCACAAACATCACCTGTCCCATCAAAGGCAGGCTACCTGTGAAATCAGCCATGTAATCTACAAGCTGGACTGCAACCACTGTGCTGTGTTCTATGTGGCCATGGAAGCCAACAAGCTGTCTGTTTACATGAATGGCCACCGACAAACTGTGGCTGAGAACCAAGTGGACCACGCTGCTGCTGACCACACTCAACAACACGACAATCTTTTTGTTGTGCGTATCTGCAACTTAGCATCTCACCTATATGGTGAGTAGAAACTTCCATTTTCATAATACTGTTACATTCCATCCAGATTTTTCTTTGTTTGATTTTTGTCTGTTTTACATTATGAAGCAGCCTGTTATCTTTGACCCATGAATGTAATTGATCAGTGGTTCTATCTATAGCTGAGTACAGTTTCTTCTGTAGCAGATATGAGAACAGTGGTCTCATCGGCAAGCAGATGCATTTTATTCTCTGATAAGCTATGTGGAAGATCATTTATGCAAAGTAAAAACAACAAGGGGCCTAATACTGAGCCTTGAGGAATGCCTTGTTTTATGGTTTGCGTGGAAGAATGTGCAGCACTGGTTATTCCTGAGCTCTTGATTTCATGTAATTCAACACACTGTTGTTGATCTTTCAGATAGCTTTTAAACCAATCATGGGCAGATCTTCTTATTCCATAGGAATACATTCTTGCAGCATTATGCTATGTTTAGCCATGTTGAAGGCATAGTTCTAGAAAAATACCTATAGCTGTAAGTTTTTTGTTGCCAAGCTCCAGAATAAGATCTATTAATTCATGTAATGTAGTTTTCTTTCCTTGGAAGGGAATCAGAGCAGGTGACAAGATATTTGGTTTGTTTGGAAATGAATTAAGTCCGATGGTCATTATGTATTCAGATACTTCACCAAATACTGAGAGCATCACAACAGGATGGTACATGCTAGGATCTTGTTTACTTCCCTTTTTATGAACAGGTATTATATTTGAAATTTTGAGCCTACTTGGAAATGAACCATTCAGGAATGAGGAGTTTATTGTGTGAGCCAGTAGTTTACTTATAAAGTTACTGCAGTTGTGAAGGAGAAGGAACTTGAATTGGTCTTGTCCAGGAGATGATTTAATCTTTATTTTGTTATGAATCATTTTTTCTATCATTGTTTCTGATGTTGGCAATAATAACAGTGTGTCACAGCATAAATTTGGTTCTAATTGTATGAGATGATTATTTTTGAGGCAATTAGCCAGGCTTTCAACTGTTTTTGTGAATTAGTGGTTGAATTAAACTGCTGTTTCCTTTTTGTGGAGGAATGATTTTCCATTTACTTTTAGATTAATATCACTTGGTTGTTGCTTTTCTCTACTAGAGTTCATATAAATGATTTGTGGCATGAATTTGCTGTTATTTGATGCCTTTTCTAGGAGTTTGTCATTCTTTGGCTCCACTAATTACATTCCTAAATATCATTTTACATGAAGTAAAGTATTTCTTAAATTCTTCACTAATGCCTAGTTCAGTTGTGCTAATAGAGAAAAGTTCTCTTTTCCTTTGATATGGTCTGATGATTCCTGGGGTGATTCATTTGGAGGGTGTTCTGTTGTTGTTAATACTTTTCACTCGTAAGGGAATGTAGGAGTTAAAATAATGGCAGAAAATGTCTAGGAATACTTCATATTTGGTGTCTATGGTTTGAGCCTCATATACATTTTGCCAGTTTTCTTTCCGAATATCAGAGAGGTAAGTGTGCATATTATTTTTATTGAACTTTCTTCTCTATACAATAAGTTTTTTTTATTTGAGGCTCATTCAATCTCAAATTAATTTGCATAATTAGTTCATTATGGTCTTAGAACCCTAAATTTACAGAGGATACTGTGCAACTGATGTTAGTGTCTACTTGTTCCAGACAGCTAATACTATGGTTTTTTTCGTCTGGTCTGAGATTTGACCATCAAGTCAAGGTTGTAGCCACTCATAAAATGTTTTAAGCTTAAATGGCTAGTTCTTCTGAAAGAAAATTTATGTTAAAATCACCCATTGAAAATAGTATAATAGTTTCTTTTACTTAATTTTTCTATTACTAATGCTGTTTTTTGTAGATGAAGCACATGGTGCCATATGGTGATCTGTAGGCCTTATTATATAAACATTCAAGTCTGTAAGCCCAAGAGCAGACAGTTCTATCTCTTTTTCAAAGCTACATGATTAGCATATGTCTTGTGGTGTAGCTGTAATGTTGTCTTTTACAAATATTCAGCTCCCACCACCTCTAAAATTTTTCTTGAAAAGTCACTCACAAGTCTGAACTGTGGTAACACAACACTTTATATTTTGAAAGATCTCATAAAGTGCCCAGTAACACACAAAATCATTGCTTCTGACAGGTCACTTCCACTTGTAATTAAAATTTCTAATTCATTTAGTTTACTTTTGAACTGTTGTACATTATGAAAATAATCCATTAGTTCAAGGGATTTTTTGTTAATTTGCACTCATACATTGATGAGATTTATTGCACACTACCTTTTCAATTAATTCATTGAAAGCATTACAGTGAATCTCAGCCTCTTTTGAAGATGCTGTTTTCTCTTTTCTTATAGGAGGGTAAGAAAATCCTCCTCTATAAGTATAATCTGCCATGATCTTAAATTGATACTAACAGGTGGAGCTTCTGGTGCTTCTGAACTCGGATCTGCCGCTGCTGTTGTTGCTACTTGTGGTTTCCAGGTCCGAGCTTGGCTGTTATTTAGATGTTCTTCTGGAGAGGCATCTTTGTGGGTGGATTGGTGGGTCTTTGGGGGGACAGGTGGAAATGTGCGTGGTGGTCCTTCTGAGGCAGTATCTGCTGCTGTTGTTGTCTTTAGTGGGTCCGCTATTGTTTCTGCTGACAGGTCCCATCTTAGTTCTTGATTAGATGTTCTTCTGTATGTGCTAAATGGATCATCCATTTAACAGATAACTGCTACCAGCAGTATAAATTTAGATTGAAGATATGTAATGCCGTAAATATATTACACAACTATCAAGCCATGAATGAATCTGATCTAAGAATTTATCACCATCATGTACAATTCCTGAGTAATAAGATTGATAAAATTAATATACTTCTAACAGATAAGCTAAAGGACATCTCAGTAACAAGCATTTCTGAACTGTGGTTCAATCCTGAATTAATTTCATGTACAAAAATAAATGAGTTCATTTTGTCTTATTACTACTGCAGATATAATAATGTGCAGAGTAGGTTAGCACTTAAGATAAAAGAAAATATAAATTTTACTACTCTAGCAGACATAGCTTGACAACATAAATTAATTCAACAATTACTGAACAAAGAAAAATGGCAACAGGTTTATAAAATTGATAACCTAACTGAGAAATTTATTACATTCATTCATATATTAAGCCATGACCTTCAAGCTGCATTTCCACAAAAACGTGTACCTATAAAGACAATGTAGGAAAAGGTAGATTGTGACTCCCCACAAACATAACACACACACTAAGTTGCAGGCAGCCACAATTAAAAGACACTTACACATAAGCTTTTGGCCACGGCCTTCATTGGAAAAATGGAAAAAGAAACATACACCATTCATTCACACAAGCAATGATACCAAATGCACGCAAGACTGCCACTCCGCCAGCTTGGACTAGAATACAACTACCACGTGGCATGGTAGTAGCAATCTGGAGGGGGCGGGGAAAGGGTAAGGTAAGATCAAGGGTAAGGGGTATGACAGAGGGGCTGGAAACTGTTGGATGGAGGGTGTGGAGACAGTATGTTACTGTAGGCTGATGCCAGAATAATTATAGGAGCAGAGAATGTGTGTAAGGATAACTCGCATCTGCACAGTTCAGAAAAGCTGATGGTGGAGGGGAGGATCCAGATGGCTCAGGTATCAACACTGTTATGTTCAGCTGATCCTAGTGGCAAGGGGTTGGAATTGGGAGTGGCATAGGGATGGAATAGGATGTTGGCAGGTCAGCTGGGCAATGGAACCCCACTTTAGTAGGAATGGGAAGGATCTCAAATAGAATTTCCGGGCATGATGATAAGTAAGCAAAGCGCTGGTTGTGGTTTAATTGTTCCATACCAGGATGCTGAATAGGAATATGGACATGGAAATGGCATTAATAATTGCATGAATAATTGGAAAAATTGATTGGAAAGAATAGTTGAGAAAATTTTGAAGGTCATTCATGTATTTGTGCACAATCTTGAGTGAACTTTAACTGATACCAATATCAACAGATCTTTACTATCATTACATTCAAGGTTAATAAACATAATTTTCATTACATACTGTTGCTTCCAGTAGTGTGTGGTACCAAATAATCACCACAACCATTGAAACTGTTGATCTACCTGTTGATGTTGTGGTCTTCAGTCCTGAGACTGGTTTGATGCAGCTCTCCATGCTACTCTATCCTGTGCAAGCTTCTTCATCTCCCAGTTCCTACTGCAACCTACATCCTTCTGAATCTGTTTAGTGTATTCATCTCTTGGTCTCCCTCTACAATTTTTATCCTCCACGCTGCCCTCCAGTACTAAATTGGTGATCCCTTGATGCCTCAGAACATGTCCTACCAACCAATCCCTTCTTCTAGTTAAGTTGTGCCACAAACTTCTCTTCTCCCCAATCCTATTCAATACCTCCTCATTAGTTATATGATCCACCATCTAATCTCCAGCATTCTTCTGTAGCACCACATTTCGAAAGCTTCCATTCTCTTCTTGTCCAAACTAGTTATTGTCCATGTTTCACTTCCATACATGGCTACGCTTCATACAAATACTTTCAGAAACGACTTCCTGACACTTAAATCTATACTCGATGTTAACAAATTTCTCTTCTTCAGAAACGCTTTCCTTGCCATTGCCAGTCTACATTTGATATCCTCTCTACTTCGACCATCATCAGTTATTTTGCTCCCCAAATAGCAAAACTCCTTTACTACTTTAAGTGTCTCATTTCCTAATCTAGTTCCCCCAGCATCACCCAACTTAATTTGACTACATTCCATTATCCTTGTTTTGCTTTTGTTGATGTTCATCTTATACCCTCCTCTCATGACACTGTCCATTCCGTTCAACTGCTCTTCCAAGTCCTTTGCTGTCTCTGACAGAATTACAATGTCATCAGCGAACCTCAAAGTTTTTATTTCTTCTCCATGGATTTTAAAACCTACTCCAAATTTTTCTTTTGTTTCCTTCACTGCTTGCTCAAAATATACACATTGAATAACTTTGGGGATAGGCTACAACCCTGTCTCACTCCCTTCCCAACCACTGCTTCCCTTTCGTGCCCCTCGAATCTTATAACTGCCATCTGGTTTCTGTACAAATTGTAAATAGCCCTTTGCTCCCCCTATTTTACCCCTGCCACCTTCAGAATTTGAAAGAGAGTATTCCAGTCAACATTGACAAAAGCTTTCTCTAAGTCTATAAATGCTAGAAACGTAGGTTTGCCTTTCCTTAATCTAGCTTCTAATATAAGTTGTAGGGTCAGTATTGCCTCACGTGTTCCAACATTTCAGAATCCAAACTGATCTTCCCCGAGGTCAGCTTCTACTAGTTTTTCCATTCGTCTGTAGAGAATATGCGTTAGTATTTTGCATCCGTGACTTATTAAACTGATTGTTTGGTAATTTTCACATCTGTCAGCACCTGCTTTCTTTAGGATCGGAATTATTATATTCTTCTTGAAGTCTGAGGGTATTTCACCTGGCTCACACATCTTGCTCACCAGATGGTAGAGTTTTGTCAGGACTGGCTCTCCCAAGGCTGTCAGTAGTTCTAATGGAATGTTGTCTACTCCCAGGGCCTTGTTTCGACTCAGATATTTCAGTGCTCTGTCAAACTCTTCATGCAGTATCGTATCTCCCATTTCATCTTCATCTACATCCTCTCCCATTTCCATAATATTGTCCTCAAGTACATTGCCCTTGTATAGGCCCTCTATATACTGTCTATAAGTTCTTAAACACACACACCACAATATTTTTAGTATAAGTAAACCAAGTTGAAAGGTACCTATCAAGACTGAGTCATTAGCTGCACATTAATTCCATTGTGTTTATTCCTGAGTGTGACAATGTTGATGCAGGAACACTCATCCAGATATGATGGTAATTATTCTTATGTAACTCTTGAGGCTTTCCCGGCGAGATTTTGACATGTGGAATAATCGGGTCTACCGCAGGATGTTTGTGTCGCTCTGGCACAATATTGCGGTCACGTAACCCATTGCCTTCTTCAGGTGCTACCTGAGACTACCATATTGGAGGATCTTGTCCAGTATTTATGCCCAGAGGGCGCTATGTACTCTCTTTCCCATCCGCGCCCGCCTGGCACTGCAAAGAGGCTAGATGTTGTCTGTGCAGCTAATGAAGGACATATTGAACATTTATAATGGATTTTTATAAACTTCTGTCTTTTCTGAGTAATTTAGTATGCAATTTATTGGTGTTAAGCCCTTCTTTCTAATAAATAACTCTACTTAAAATCAGGTCATTCTTTTTGGGACACACTGTATAATAAATTTACAACTATATTTACTTGAGGTATGGTTTTTTTCTTATGTTTATATGGTAAGTTTATATGGTACCTAACACTCTACAAGAATTTATCTTTCTTCGCTTTAGAATGTGTTGGTGCACGATTTCCTGGAAGAAAAAAACTTAATACTAATTTAAAACTAAATCTTCATAGATAATTGTATGGCTGCTAATACTTTATTCATGTATTCAGCCATCTATTCATTCCCTGCAGTGTGCAGTTTTGCTATCACAAAACTTATTTCATTTCACATGTGTCTCTCTACTTGCCTTATTAATCTGAAAGATAAAGTGTTTTAGAGGCATGGTGCGACAGTTTGCCATTTATACTGTACTCGTTTGTTTACCTTCAGCAAGACTTTTCTTGTCTATCAAGTATGATTAGTGCATGCACTTTCTATATTTAGGTATGTAAATATTGTACAAGTATGATTAGTGCATGCACTTTCTATATTTAGGTATGTAAATATTGTACATATGTAGATATAATGTATAAAGTGGCAGATCTTAAGTAAATACGTTGCAGTTTAGCATACCTGTTCTGTGTATATAATCCCTTAGCTTGTCTTTGTGTGAGTGTCTTGTGTAGGTATTCACAGTTGCAGTATAGACTCTCTCACGTCTCTGTTTCTTTGATAGGCTCTAAAATGCTGTTGTGGGCTGTATCTTGTCAGGGTTGTTTGTTTTGGGTGCTTCAACACTTCCAGCTGTGCCTGTCTGGTGTGCATGCACTTGTTATTTGTTGATTAACTTACTCCCCAATGTGCATGCGCTTCGTTGCTCTGATACCACTTGCATCATGCTGAGTTGTGTATTGCATTGCATGCTACCATGCGTTCACATCTTCATTTATTTGTTTACAACTGGGCTATGCACAAAGCAAAGCGTTGTATTTAAGTACCATTGTCATCTCTAGATACTTAAAAATAAAATTCTTACTTGTTGCAACCACTGATCTTATCAATTAAATATTTGACATATAAGGAAAAATACAAGCAAAAATTTTCCTTAACAACTAACAACATATTTTCTGGAATGCGGCTTTCCAGCAGCGACTTGCCAAAAGAAAGCACTGGCAGGTCGATAGACACACAAATAAACACAAACATACACACAAAATTCAAGCTTTCGCAACCAATGGTTGCTTCGTCAGGAAAGAGGGCCTTTACAAATGTCTGCTTGTGTCTGTGTATGTGTGGATGGATACGTGTGTGTGTGTGAGTGTATACCTGTCCTTCTTTCCCCTAAGGTAAGTCTTTCCACTCCAGGGATTGGAATGACTCCTTACCCTCTCCCTTATATATATATATATATATATATATATATGTATGCAACTTAGAGAGTATACAGCCCTTCTTTCAATACATTTTCAACATTTTCAAGACTTTGTGTGGGTATAGACCCTTGTCTTTACCCGTTTTCATGTGTCCCAATTGGTATGCTCCTGGGTAGGTGATTTTAGTAATTATGTATGGTCCGCTGTATAGTAGTTACCACTTACACTTCAGTTTTCCCATTTTTGTCAATTTGGGATGTGTTCTAAGTAACACCTTTCGTCATATAAAAATTGTTTTGCATGTTTCAATTTCCTGTCATAAATTCCTTTCCTGTAATTAGGCCAGGATTCAAATTTGATTACTGCTTGTCATATTTTATCATCCAATGATAATTCCTGTATCATTATCTTGGGAAAATGTTTCTCCCACTCGTCTACTTGTTTGCAATGGAACATCAGCTCATTTGGCGTAAATCCAGTGGATACAGGGGGAGGTTGTTAATAACTTTTGAGAAGGGAGTGACATATTCAATCAGCTTCATATGTTTACAAGATATATAGGTCCTTAAAAACCTGTTGAATTCCTTAAACACCCTCTATGGGGGATGCTTCAGGAAGAAATTTGGATACTAAAATGTGTTTGATTTGGTTAGAATCCACAAATTCTTTCCATTTACATCCAACAAAATATTAGGCATTATCTGTTAACATGACTTCTGGTTTTCCCACTCTTACAAAATAATCCTCTTTTATTTTTATTATAACTGATCTGGCTGTAATGTTCTGTACAGCACACAATTTTATGTATTTGCTGAAAATATCATGCAGACCTCCTATATACTTTATGCCATTATTACCTCTAGAATAGGGTCCATACGCACCCAGAGATACCTTTCCTAGAGGTTTTTTAGCCACAATGGGATGCATTTCAGTCTGTTTGGAGATGTTAGAATATTTAGTTTTCTGGCAGACAATACACTTTATTACCACCTTTAGTGCTCTTCATCTAAGGTTGGGGAAATAACAATATTTACCTAGTTTATCAGTGCACTTTGCAGTGCCATAATGGCCCCAAATATTGTGTGTGCCAGATAAAATCATCCACATATTCCTCTGGCAAACATGCCCACCATTATTCTTGTTCGAGATGGTCCCTATGGAATAGAACACCTTTGTGAATAGTGAAAACCTCTTTAACTTTTCATCACCATAAGTTTTACTCTTGCCTTATTCCAGCGTGTGTCTTTCTGCTGTAATTGCTCAAGGTGTTTACAAATGTGGACATAGTATGGTCGGGAGTGTTTTGTCTTCCATAAACTTAGCTCTTATTTCACCTTCCTGCTCTAACAGATTGTTAAAGCCTGAAATAAGTTCTGCAGAAATTTTTACGAAGTCTCAGACGGTGTTCAGGAAAGATAGATTAGGGAGGATTGGTGGTGGAATGTTTGTGTCTGTCAGTAGTGGTTTATCTTGTAGTGAAGTCGAAGTAGATACTCCGTGTGAATTGGTATGGGTGGAGGTTATACTTAACAGCTGAACTAAGTTAATAATTGGCTCCTTCTACCGACCCCCAGACTCCGATGATATAGTTGCTGAACAGTTCAGAGAAAATTTGAGTCTCGTAACAAATAAATACCCCACTCATACGGTTATAGTTGGTGGGGACTTCAACCTTCCCTCGATGGCCATAATACTAGAAACAGAACATCTGTAGACGTACTATATCATAGATTATCAAAATTGCATAACTCTGACCTAGTTCTTGGACTAAGGATGTTTAATAGACTAAGTGCTGACTTTAAAGAACTGCCTATAAATATCTTTAAAGCTAAATTATACAAGCTACTAGTGAACAATCCGTTTTACACCATTGATGAATTCTTTGAAGATGAAAATACTATATTCTAACATGTACCTATTTTATGTAAACCAATTTACATCGATATAGTAGTTTATGTAGAAATATATGCTCTTGACTTTGTCTATTGCTGTAATCAGCTGAACGACAATAAAATTATTATTATTATTATTATTATTATTATATGTTGGCAAAAATACTTGTTCAAAACCGGTGGTAGGCAGAAAACATATTCCGAGATTGCCCTAAATGCTTTCTCCAAAAATTATTGCGAGCAGTTAGTCCACGAACCCACACGGATTGTAAATGGTTGTGAAAACACACTTGACCTCTTAGCCACAAACAATCTAGAGCTAATAGAGAGCATCATGACTGATCCAGGGATTAGTGATCACAAGGTCATTGTAGCTAGGCTCAATACCGTTTCTTCCAAATCCACCAGAAACAAACACAAAATAATTTTATTTAAAAAAGTGGATAAAGTGTCACTAGAAGCCTTCCTAAGAGACAATTTCCATTCCTTCCGAACTGACTATGCAAATGTAGACGAGATGTGGCTCAAATTCAAAGATATAGTAGCAACAGCAATCGAGAGATTCATACCTCATAAATTGGTAAGAGATGGAACTGATCCCCCATGGTACACAAAACAGGCCCGAACGCTGTTGCAGAGGCAATGGAAAAAGCATACAAAGTTCAGAAGAACGTGAAATCCCGAAGATTGGCTAAAATTTACAGACGTGCAAAATTTGGCACGTACTTCAATGCAAGATGCCTTTAATAGGTTCCACAATGAAACATTGTCTCGAAATTTGGTAGAAAATCTGAAGAAATTCTGGTCATATGTAAAGTACACAAGCAGCAAGACGCAGTCAATACCTTCGCTGCGCAGTGCCGATGGTACTGTTACCGACGACTGTGCCACTAAAGTGGAGTTATTGAATGCAGTTTTCTGAAAGTCCTTCACCAGGGAAGACGAATGGAATATTCCAGAATTTGAAACATGAACAGCTGCTAGCATTAGTTTCTTAGAAGTAGATACATTAGGGGTTGTGAAGCAACTCAAATCGCTTGATAAGGGAAAGTCTTCAGGTCCAGATTGTATACCGATTAGGTTCCGTTCAGATTATGCTGATACAATAGCTCCCTACTTAGCAATCATATACAACCACTTGCTCACCGATAGATCTGTACCTACAGACTGGAAAATTGCACAGGTCGCACCAGTGTTTAAGAAGGGTAGTGGGTAGTAGGAGTAATCCATCGAACTACAGACCTATATCATTGACGTCAGTTTGCAGTAGGGTTTTGGGGCATATACTGTATTCAAACATTATGAATCACCTTGAAGGGAACCATCTATTGATACGTAATCAGCATGGTTTCAGAAAACATCGTTCTTATGCAACGCAGCTAGCTCTTTATTCGCATGAAGTAATGGCCGCTATCGACAGGGGATCTCAAGTTGATTCCATATTTTTAGATTTCCGGAAAGCTTTTGACACTGTTCCTCACAAGCGACTTCTAATCAAGCTGCAGGCCTATGGGGTATCGTCTCAGTTGTGTGACTGGATTTGTGATTTCCTGTCAGGAAGGTCGCAGTTCATAGTAATAGACCGCAAATCATCGAGTAAAACTTATGTGATATCAGGTGTTCCCCAGGGAAGCGCCCTGGGACCTCTGCTGTTCCTGATCTATGTAAATGACCTGGGTGACAATCTGAGCAGTTCTCTTAGGTTGTTCGCCGATGGTGCTGTAACTTACCGTCTAGTAAGGTCATCCGAAGACCAGTATCAGTTGCAAAGCGATTTAGAAAATATTGCTGTATGGTGTGGCAGGTGGCAGTTGACACTAAATAACAAAAAGTGTGAGGTGATCCACATGATTTCCAAAAGGAATCCGTTGGAATTCAATTACTCAATAAATAGTGTAATTCTCAAGGCTGTCGATTCAACTAAGTACCTGGGTGTAAAAATTACGAACAACTTCAGTTGGAAAGACCACATAGATAATATTGTGGGGAAGGCGAGCCAAAGGTTGTGTTTCATTGGCAGGACACTTCGAAGATGCAACAAGTCCACTAAAGAGACAGCTTACACTACACTCGTTCGTCCTCTGTTAGAATATTGCTGCGTGGTGTGGGATCCTTACCAGGTGGGATTGACGGAGGACATCGAAAGAGTGCAAAAAAGGGAAGCTCGTTTTGTATTGTCACATAATAGGGGAGAGAGTATGGCAGATATGATACGCGAGTTGGGATGGAAGTCATTAAAGCAAAGACGTTTTTTGTCACAGCGAGATCTATTTACGTAATTTCAGTCATCAACTTTCTCTTCTGGATGCGAAAATATTTTGTTGAGCCCAACCTACATAGGTAGGAATGATCATAAAAATAAAATAAGATAAATCAGAGCTCGAACAGAAAGATTTAGGTGTTCGTTTTTCCCGCGCGCTGTTTCGGGAGTGGAATGGTAGGGAGATAGTATGATTGTGGTTCGATGAACCCTCTGCCAAGCACTTAAATGTGAATTGCAGAGTAATCATGTAGATGTAGATGTAGATGTAAGCCTTGTGGTGATTGAAAAGAGTATCAGCTATCATGTTCTGGTTTTCTTTTGTACACTATTTCAAAATCGAATTCTTGAAGATACATACACTACCTGGCTATCCATTGGTGTAGCAATTTACAAGTTAACAAAAATGATAGGGACTGATGGTCACAGTATACTTTTGTGTGTTTACCCCAAAGGAAATATTCAACCATTTTCACTTTTTTGTGGTTTTTACTCATTTTTTAGAATTTATTAAGGTACCTCAGCTGTTACAGAATCTTATTTGGGTCAGAATTACAAATATGCCTTTGAATAATTTTTAACTTGAACCATTCCTGGAACCAATTTTCCTCACAATGAAGTTACTACAAATTAGTGTAAAATTTATAAACAAGGCTTATTTGCACCAGTATTTAACATTAATGTATTGGAAATTAAATGTAACTCATTTTTGCCAATATGCAAACAGGTGGTATACTTTATTATTTCCAATGAAAAATACATTTGCTACTTTGTGAATATTACTTACATTGCATGAAATATTGGAAAGCGAGGTGAAATGCAAAGTGGCACATTACAGGATGAACAAACATATTTTGTTCATTTTTCAGTGTCTTTTGTGCTGCAAAACCTACACCGCCTCCTGGTCTTTTGCTCCTTGGGAATATGAGACCAGACATTCATAAGCCTTACTTTCTGTGCCACTGCAGTGACACCTCTTTTGCTAGAACAGAAAGCAGGTGATGGGCCCTTATTCATTCTTGATGAAAATCCATTTATCAACTGCCTTGCTAGTCTCATTTGAAATGACAGCTGGTTTGCATTTTGTCTTGACAGTCGAAATAGTACATAAGAGTTGACGATAGCTAAGTCAACAAAAAAATAAAATAGTCAGCGCCACCATCTTACTGATTGCCTACCAACCATATACCTTTCTCGTATCTGGTCAAAATGATCTACTCAACCCATAGTACTATTATAAACATGTACTACTTCAGGACATGAAATGCTGATTGTGGATCCATCTTTCAATTTTCTTTTGATGAATGCAACATCTTTAGGATTATGTGGAGTGGAAAGGAGACAGACTGCTTTGCTATCTTGCCACTTAACAGCAGCAACACCAGATGTGACAGCAAATGTAAACTCTCCACGGTTTAGACTTGGTAATTTACTCACCAAAAATGGAGGTAGGCCTTCTCTGTTTCCTCTGACGGTACCACGGCTATAAAGCCCCATTTTCTCAGTTCCTTCATTAGTCTAAATGTTGAAAAGAAATTGTCAAAAACCACAGTTCTATTGGAATTAAAAAATGGTTTACAGAGTTCCAGCACTACTCTTTCACACATTTGGCAATCTTTGAATTCCCCTCCACTGGCAGTAGATTTACCTGTGTAGACATCAAAATTTGAAATAAACCTGTGTTTGCATCAGCAAGGCACCAAATTTTGTAACCTCTTTTTACAGGTTTCATGGGCATGTACTGTTTCAGGCTTGTTCTTCCTTTGAATGAAACCATTGACTCATCAACTGCAAGTGAAGTAGAAGGGTGATATACATTCAAATGGTTTTTGTTTAGGGCTGAGATAAGTGGTCCGATTTTGTACAACTTGTCATAACCAGGATCTTTTGTTGCTGGCTGAAACAAATTATCATTGCAGTGAAGGTTCTCTATTATTTTCTTATAGTGAACAAGTGTCATAACATTCGATACTGCATTTACATTTAGATATGGATCTGAGCTCCAGTAACTGGGTGCTTCAGGTAATTGGTGAATACCCATTACTATGATAATACCCAGAAAAGCTTTTATTTCCTGAACTGTGAGTTCCCTCCACTGTGCACTATTCTTCTGTCTGGCATACAAATTTGTCTGAAAGCAGATCTCTTGCATCAATTAATCGTCAAATAATTTTTCAAAATGCACAAGTTCATTGTCTGCCAAAGCAAAGTTTACTGTTGGTTTTGGGTCGAACACTGAGGGTAAATTTAGTTCTTCAAAGTGAGTTACATTATCATCCCAGTGAGAATCTGTAAATTCACCAGTTTCATCATCTTGCTCAAAATTCACTCCACTTTCACTCGCAACACTGATGTTTTCATCCATCAACGAATCTAGTTACACACCGTTGTTGACAATCTGTTCCATATAATTGTGTGTCCATGTTTCTAATGGTGTGCTTGGAGTAGACTAATGATCATGAGATGAAAAAACCTCCTCTAGATCATCATCATCAGCTTCAATGTCCGATTCTTCTGGATTATCTGGCAGTGAAAATAAAAAAATCCAGGATCTCGCTGTCTCGCAGATTCTGCATAAAGTAACAATAATATGTCTTAGTTCTAAACCACATACTGTACTTTTACTAGCACAAAATGTTACAGAATAAAGCTGTTTCTCTGAAATATAAGTCCTACAACATCCTAACATAAAGGAACTATAGGGTCACACAATGGTTACTGGGACACATGTGTCCCACCAACAACGCTAAAAAAATATTTTAGAAGTAAAATACGTTTTAAAAAGTGTAGTTGTCATTTGTAAATATCTAAGAAATTGAAAATAGCAAAAATACTTACTTTGGACATTTTTAGTAGTCAGAATACGACAAAAACTGTCTTGAGACACAAGAAATTGAAGTTTTGAATCGGAAACTCACATGACAACATACTGCAACAGTCATAGCCTTCTATAGACTGAGAATTCCAGTGTCTCGATTTTTTTCTGAGTTCAGAAGAGCTGCCAACAGATGGCAGGACTGAACAGAAATATGCAACTCACTTCCCTGTGTTTTAAATAAGGCCCAAAATTAGTGGGACATATGTGTCTCAGCAACCATCAAAGGGTTAAAGGATCAAATTACAGCCAAAAAATCCAACCCCATAACCAAACATTAAATTTCAGCTTCGGGTAAGATGGGACTGTTAAAGCTAATTACTTTAGGGATGAGATTTTCCTCTTCTTCTACCATTTGAAAATGGCATGCACCCAAACCTTGAGAAGATGCATTGGTGTAGAAGCTAAACTCCTTCTTCATGTCTGGTTGAGATAAAGTATTAGCATTTAATAAGGCTTGCTTATTGTTCTTGAAATCAGTTTGACATTGCTTGTCCCATAACAAAGGTCTGTTTTTCGGAGAAGATTGCATAAAGCATCACTGTTCTTAAGTTGGTTAGGGATGAATTTCCTGAAAAATGAGACCAGGTCTAAGTATGCCTTTAATTGCCTATTGTTTCAAAGAACAGGACTGATCCTAATGGCATCAAGTTTTTTAGGATCTGGCAGTGTGCCTTCCAAAGAGATTATGTGTCTTAAAATTTTTATCTTTTCTTGTCTGAGATAAGATTTCTTGGGATTTGCTGTTACTCCATGTTTGGCCCAAGTGGGTGTCGTGACTAAAAGGTCATCCATGTATACTGTTACCTTACTCAAAAATTTGGGTCCTAGCACTTTTTCCACAGCAGAGATAAATACACCTGCACTTACGTTCAGTTCAAATGGTAATACTTGAAATTTGAAGCTCCTGCCCTACATATGAAGATGGTATACTTCAGACTTTCTTCAAGTAGTTTTATTTGCCAATAAGAGTATCAGAGATCAAGTATAGTAAGACATTTAGCATCAGGGAATTTCATAAGTGTTCCTCTAAATTGTCTGTATGTGTTTCTACTGGTACAATGATCTTATTAATGTTACGTGTGTTGAGGACTAAGTGCACCTTGCCATCTGGCTTACTCACAGCACAAATAGGACTACAATAAGGGGAAAATGATGGTTGTATTATGCCCCATTGAAGCATCCTGTTAGTCTCTTTTCTTACTGCTTCCCTCTTTGGCCATGGTATAGGATATAAAGTAGAACAAAAAGTTTTGTGACAACATACTTCCATTTTGTATAAAACATACTGGTCTTTTTTCAAATACATGTATATAAGCAAGTATCAGTTCCCTAAGTTCCACTTTATGTTCTTTAGACAAGCACTTTTATTCACCTACCTTCATGTTTATTGTGATGACATTTACCTCTTCTGTTACCGACTGTTCATTGTTCTATGTGTTGATAAACATGACTATGGGATTTGCCAATTTAATCTCAAAGTCATGAGTAACTTCAGTTTTACCTCTATCAGTACTCCCCCTGATTATGTCCATTGCAAATAATTATTTTCATTCCAACTGATACACTTATGTCTCATGAAGCTGAAATCAACAAAATCTGCATTTTCAACATTTGGAGAGTTATCCCCTTTTAGCAATAAGCAATTAAATTATCTCACAGAATATATTAATTCAAAACTGAGCTAGACCTACTATGTTCTATGCTCACTACAATTCTGATGTACTGTACTGATAAAACTGTAAATAGTGCATATCATTCCTCCTTTCATTCTATTGCTAAATATGGGGTCACATTTTGGGGAAACTATAAAGCAGTTATCAGTACAATCAAACTATAAAAAAAGATTTTTAGAATCAAGTCAGATGCAAAGTCATGTGAAGCATTGTTTAAACTTTCTGGTATTCCTCCTTTACCAGGTATTTATATTATGGAAACTCTTATATTCTTTAAAATAAATGTAATAGGTAAGGACAGTAAATTGATGAAAACTGTGATATTCATGACCACTTTACCAGAGAAAAGAAAACGTACATATGACCAAAATCAGTTCATCCCTATGCCAAAATGGTTCTTTCAATGTGGGTGTTAAACTTCATAACTAACTTCCTCAAAACATTAAAGCAAATACTGAGATCAGAATCCTTAAAGTCATATTTGCAGAGTCACTGTGTTTACTCCATTGAAGAATATTTAAATGTATGAAGCTTATTAGATACATATTTAAGTGTATGAAGTACATTACTTGTAATTTCAATATAATGGAAGGAAACATTCCACGTGGGAAAAATTATATATAAAAACAAAGATGAGGTGACTTACCGAACAAAAGCGCTGGCAGGTCGATAGACACACAAACAAACACAAACATACACACAAAATTCAAGCTTTCGCAACAAACTGTTGCCTCATCAGGAAAGAGGGAAGGAGAGGGGAAGACGAAAGGAAGTGGGTTTTTTGTTTCCTCATCACCTTAGCCAGCTTCATCCTGACCCACAACTTCTTCACTTTTGAGGGCCAGACATACCAACAATTAAAGGGAACAGCCATGGGCACCAGGATGGCCCCCTCGTACGCCAACCTATTCATGGGTCGCTTAGAGGAAGCCTTCTTGGTTACCCAAGTCTGCCAACCCAAAGTTTGGTACAGATTTATTGATGACATCTTCATGATCTGGACTCACAGTGAAGAAGAACTCCAGAATTTCCTCTCCAACCTCAACTCCTTTGGTTCCATCAGTTTCACCTGGTCCTACTCCAAATCCCATGCCACTTTCCTTGACGTTGACCTCCACCTGTCCAAGGCCAACTTCACACGTCCGTCCACATCAAACCCACCAACGAGCAACAGTACCTCCATTATGACAGCTGCCACCCATTCCACATCAAACGGTCCCTTCCCTACAGCCTAGGTCTTCGTGGCAAACGAATCTGCTCCAGTCCGAAATCCCTGAATCATTACACCAACAACCTGAAAACAGCTTTCGCATCCCGCAACTACCCTCCCGACCTGGTACAGAAGCAAATAACCAGAGCCACTTCCTCGTCCCCTCAAACCCAGAATCCCCCACAGAAGAACCACAAAAGTGCCCCACTTGTGACAGGATACTTTCCGGGACTGGACCAGACTCTGAATGTGGCTCTCCAGCAGGGATACGATTTCCTCAAATCCTGCCCTGAAATGAGATCCATCCTTCATGAAATCCTGCCCACTCCGCCAAGAGTGTCTTTCCGCCGTCCACCTAACCTTCGTAACCTGTTAGTTCATCCCTATGAAATCCCCAAACCACTTCCCCTACCCTCTGGCTCCTATCCTTGTAACCGCCCCCGATGCAAAACCTGTCCCATGCACCCTCCCACCACCACCTACTCCAGTCCTGTAACCCGGAAGGTGTACACGATCAGAGGCAGAGCCACGTGTGAAAGCACCCACGTGATTTACCAACTGACCTGCCTACACTGTGATGCATTCTATGTGGGAATGACCAGCAACAAACTGTCCATTCGCATGAATGGACACAGGCAGACAGTGTTTGTTGGTAATGAGGATCACCCTGTGGCTAAACATGCCTTGGTGCACAGCCAGCACATCTTGGCACAGTGTTACACCGTCCGGGTTATCTGGATACTTCCCACCAACACCAACCTATCCGAACTCCGGAGATGGGAACTTGCCCTTCAGTATATCCTCTCTTCTCGTCATCCGCCAGGCCTCAATCTTCGCTAATTTCAAGTTGCCGCCACTCATACCTCACCTGTCTTTCAACAACTTCTTTGCCTCTACACTTCTGCCTCGACTGACATCTCTGCCCAAACTCTTTGTCTTTAAATATGTCTGCTTGTGTCTGTATGTGTGGATGGATATGTGCGTGTGTGCGAGTGTATACCTGTCCTTTTTTCCCCCTAAGGTAAGACTTTCCGCTCCCGGGATTGGAATGACTCCTCCCTTAAAACCCACTTCCTTTCGTCTTCCCCTCTCCTTCCCTCTTTCCTGATGAGGCAACAGTTTGTTGCGAAAGCTTGAATTTTGTGTGTATGTTTGTGTTTGTTTGTGTGTCTATCGACCTGCCAGCGCTTTTGTTCGGTAAGTCACCTCATCTTTGTTTTTATATATAATTACTTGTAATTTTAAATATGTAGCAACTGGTGTGCTTAGAATTAACTTTCATCTGTACACATATAAACCTACTTGTCCATAGTATTATGCATAAACTGCTTTTGTAGACAACAAGACTAATAAAAATACAATGCAGTATAAAATTCATTTCCACCTGTCAATAAGGAAGTACTGCTGATGGTGAGATACACATGATGTGAGTGATCTCTGCAGCAGTCTATATCTCATTTTTGTAGGAGATCTTGTTATTATAATCACAGAAAGGTTCAAATTGGAGTTCTACATTAAAACAGTAACTGAGAAAGACACGACATACTTCACTTCTAGACAATGTGAAAATTAAACAACCATAATTTGTGAATGTTATATACATGAATTATGTTAAGGAAAAGCAAAATGTCCTTCCTTGTCTTTTGCTCAATTCTCCTCATACTCTGAATCTTTCAGAAAGTTAGCCCCAGTTTACTGATAACTGATATCATTCCTAATGAAATGGAATTTGCCATTAGGTTGTGGTTGTGGCTTTTCTCACAAGTATCAGAGTTGTATAAGGGAAGACCATGAAACTAATTCTGTCCTTACAATAAATGTTAAACAAAATATGAAAATCACATTTAAAGGGTAATATAGACAGATTATTTTTAAAAAGGTAAATCTTTTAAACATACTAAAACTGGTAATTTTATTTCTATATTCACACAAAGACAGTTATTTAAAAAATTTCTGTAACATTATTGAATCAGCTGTGCTTGCATAGATATGTGTAATTCCTTTGCCTACTGTGCATTAGATCATCATCATCATCAACCATTTGGCATTCACTTCCAGAAAAATATTTCATACAGACTTCACAATTCAGTACAGTCTTCATTTATATGCATAAGTACATGTTGTTCCTGCATGGGATTTAATGTCACCTACCTATCTTCCACTGTGTTTTCATCTCATTATTTTACTGTCCCTCAGAATTTCTGTGATCAATCTAACATCTATTTGCATGGCTACTTGTTCCACTTATGTCCACTTCATTTACATTATGATTTTGTACAATATGTCACTAGTGCAGATAAGCTACAGCAACTAATTGATGAACTTAGTATAACAAGTTTGAAGGTAAGCCTGAAAGCCGATGACAGTAAGGATAAATTAGTGTACAATCAACACATCAAAAATGAAAAGGGCAAATTAACATGAAGTCAAAGAACGAACTGATGAGTTTTTGTATTTAGAGCAGCAGAAGACACCAACTGGCTGGATGTGACAAGAAACAAACAGAAGGTTAAAAATGGCATGGAGAGCATTTAGGAAACAGAGAGAGAGAGAGAGAGAGAGAGAGAGAGAGAGAGAGAGAGGGAGGAAACGAATAAAATGGGAATGAAACAATCTGTAGTGCATAACATAATTATGTGGAGTCATATGGATATGTACAACTTGGAATAAAATTAATATATTTTTAAACATTTTTGTTGGGGTATTTGCACACAAAACAGTAGTCAGAAGTACAAAAAAGTAAGGATGCTACGTCCAACAATGGATATCTCATGAATGGAGTGTATTATAAAAAAAACGTTAAACTAATTATTCAGATAATAATTGCACACTACACTTGGCATCCCTAATACATAATAATAGAATAAATGAAGGCCTTCCAAAATCAGTGATAAAAATAAATGATTCAGATGTGCAGCATAAATCTATTTTACAATAAATAACCTTCCTGACAATTTGTTCAACCTCACAAATATGAGGATTGTAACATGTGAATAACAAAATGTTCTTCTGCTTGTGTCTCAGAGGTGCTCCTAAGAATGTCATGTGTGGGAATATGTGGTTCTGATGTCCATTATGTACAGCATGGCCGGATTGGAGACTACATAGTGAAGAAACCTATAGTTCTTGGCCATGAAGGAGCAGGAGTTGTCATTAAACTTGGATCTGGTGTTAAAAATCTAAAAGTTGGTAAGTTTCCTGTCAATATTTTCTGTGGCAAGTAATGTTGGTGTGTTATTATTATTTTAAAAGAAATTCACTTGGTTTGATTTCTTAAATTATTATTATTATTCTAAAATTAGTACATGTTTAATATCTGTGTGTATATATGTTATGAGGTACCTAACATTTATTTCCTGCTGGACAGTTACTATAAGGAGTGACCAAAAAATTTCCATTTGAGAGTGCTGTTGCAGCATACATGCAATGTGCCTCTGATGTGGGTATGTAAGTGCCAACATGTAAACAATGGATTAGTGTGGTATTTGTGTCTTTCCAACATGCATACAGTAAATGTGGAAATTTGAATTGCCAAATGCCTTCAATCAGGACAAAATCACTGTTATTCTTTTCTTGGCTGCCAAAGGGCAGACACTGCTAGACATACACCAGAGAATGAAGAATGTGTTCGGAGCAGCATGTCTCTTGAAAACCATCACTGTGGAATAGTGTGCCAAGTTCTGTGCTGGTCATGATTCAATACAAGACACTGGTTGATCTGGGAGGCCAACCTTATTAACGCCAATTTAAGGAAAGACACTCAAACACCCACCCTATAATCCTGATCCCTCCCCATGTGATTATCATTTCTTCCGTTCTTTATAAAAGGCCTTGAAAAGTCACTAATTCCTGTTGGATGAGGATATGCAGTAGGCAATTATGGACTTCTTTACACAGATGGATGTGGTGTTTTAGCAGACACATATCTTCAACCTAGTGCATCAATGGGATGACTGCTTCAATGTTCATGGCAATTTCACATGATTGCCATACAACTTCTGGACTGTACTGTCTTCAAATAAAAACTTTTTGTTCAGCCTTTATACATATGATGGTTTCTTATTTTAGAAAATTAGTTTTGTGTTCTCTTGTGTAATATTTTAGGTGTCTAAAAGACAAATAAATAACAAAAATTTTGACATTTTATTTAAATGCTGTATTTGGATTAGATAAAAAAAAGACAGGAAAATTATAATTATGTTAGGAGTGTTATCAAAAAGTCTGAAGCTGTTTATCTTGCTATGTTTATCATGGAGTCATCTTCCATGGACCACACAAATCCATTCTGGGCCAAGGATGGATTACATGATAAAATATCCAAGTTTCAGACTTAAGCATTCTGTCCTGTCACAAAAATTAACATGAAATAGGAAGAGATGAAAGATATCATCAAACCAGACAACAGGCTAATGATTTTGTGACAATATTTTCATACACTGCCATTAATTAGCTAAAAAGCATTCTACTCATTTGCTACAACCATTATGGACTGGAACAACTAGGGTTTTGACTATATCTTTATGCCCTGTCACAACTTGAGAACATTAAATTGCTTTTTCAACAACAACCAAATTGAGAATCCAACAAAGAGAAACAAAATGTAACATAGAGAAGCATGGAAGAGCAGAAAGTGCAGTAAACAAAGTAGTCATGGATGTTCTAGGAAAGAAAGTAAAATTTAGGAGAAATAAAGGCATGAAGATCTCGACTGAAGAAATTCAAGATGCTTTTGAGGAAAAATATATAGCATACAGAACACTTTTAGGCAATTCTAGAGCATAGAATCAAGAAGTGTATCAGATAAAGAGAAGTACAGCAAAGGAAACTTGTAAAGAATAGCCATTAAGATCAATAGGATTAATTCATTTCAAAATTGAAAATGATGTTGACACTTTTTCTCTCACAAGATGATGAAAATGTCACCTAAAGAAAAGAAAGGCACTATGACACTAAAAGTGATTGATGAGGAATCCTGGAACTCATATTATGGAAATCTGTGGTATGAAGATAAGGATTCTAAGGTAGAGATATATACAGATGAATCTCACCCGATCAGACAATATCTCTCCTGAGGAGTTTATCAACATGATCAAAGCCTTAAAAACATAAAAGCAGAAGGAATGGATGGGATTAAGGCTAAGTGCTGGAAATATAGAAGAAGTCTCTTGCATGTTAGTTTCTGCTGAATATGTGCTAGAGATAGGGAAGAATAACTATGAACTGACTAAAATTGAAGCTCATTCCTATTTACAAGAAAGGTAATGGGAATGAGTGTGAAAATTATGTGGTCATCAGTTTGCTGGACAATACCTAAAAACATACTCAAGAATAATTAATAGTTGGCTTAAGGACATGAAAGAGGCTATCATCAGCAAAGATCAGATGGGGTTTAGATGGGGCCACTCTACAGTAAATGCCATTTTTGTATTGAAACAAATGATTGAGTAAAGGTGGAACCAAATTTGGAAACTCTCATCATCTTCACTGATTTTCAAATGGAATTTAATGATGTGAGTGGAGATATGCTCTGGGAAATTTTGATCAGAAAAGGTTTGTCAGATAATCTATTAAAAGCAATCAAAAGTCAGTATCAAAACATTATTGTGTTTATCAACACAGGGAAGCAACTGACAGCACCAGTAAAAACAAATAAAGTATTTAGACAATTTTGTTGTCTCTGCTCATCACTTTTAATATCTTTGTGAACAAGGTCATAGTGAGATGGAAACAAATTTTTGAGTGTAGTATAACACTCTCCCCACTGTATAGATTAAGTAATATTTTATATGCAGATGATATTATTGTCCAACAGACAGAAGATAATTTAGAAAGGGAGCTCTAATCTTAAGAAATATAGCAGTAGGATATGAGCTGATTATAACTCCAAATAAATCATACATAATGGCATTTATGGGAAAGAAATGAAAAGATCCAAATTTGAGATAAATGGCAAAATATTGAGGTGGGTACCCACCTTCAGCTATTATAAACTGCTTCCATCATTTCAGTTATAAATATACAGAGACACACATGAACTCAGCTTACCAAGATTTATTTTCTTAGTTAGATAGATTCCCATGTAACAACCAACAGTAAACAAAGAACTGTCAAAAACTAGAACTAAGAGTACACATGAAGCAAATTTGGTCAGTCAGCCAAAGAATAACACATGTATCTGCAATCACTGTCTGAATTTTGTGCTCCACACAGAGCTCCACCCCCCCCCCCCCTCCCTCCCCACCCTCCCACCTCACCCCCACCCACTGATTTATCAGATTTATCCGAAAGTGAAATAAGTGGTCCAACTACCATCTAAAACATTCATATTTCATTACATACTACATGAATATGTAATAAAAAATGGGGTTCCTATTTAACAGTTTGACCTATGGCAGCACCATCTAGTGGTCCAACCATAGTGCTATCTGGTTTCCCCCTTCAAGCTAGAGAAATTTTGTTCTTTGTAGTTTTTTTGTTTGATGCTTATTTCATGAGATATTTGACCCGGTCATGATCAATGGACCACCCTGTATAATAATACCCTTCCGATGGCAGAAGTGGGCCCATGAGGTCTATGTGAACATGAGGCACACAACTTGTATCAGAAAATTCTCCCAGCGGCTTGAATACATGTCTGCCAAATTTGAATTGTTGACATGCTATATGTGCTGTTGACAACTGGCAACAGCCTTTTTTAATACTTGGCCACCCAAATTTCTCTGTCATCAGTTTAATGGTGGCATTACCACCAGATAAGGTCCTTTGTGTCAAGCAGCTGCATTTGTTTGATCTGGGCCATTGTGAAAGTATTGTTCAGCTGCTCATCTACAGCTTGTGCTGCTCTAAATTGATCATAATTTATTGTGAAAGAGATTGTGCTGACTCTAGAAAAACAATCAGTCACCACATTTTATGCACCTCTTAAGTATCTCTGCATTCTCTTTAAGAGGACTAATACTGTGTGAGAAAATGGTCATCTGTTTTAGATGCAGAACACATTTTGTCTCATTTGTTACCAGGCCATATTTACGTATCCTGTTGAACACTACCTTAAAGTGTTCCTCATGTCATTCTGCTATTGTCAGAAATATCAAAATATCATCCAGGTAAATGAAACAGGAATCCAAGACTCTTAATACTTTGTCTACAAACCTCTGCCTTTAAATCAAAATGGCATGAATTGATATTCAAAGAGACTAAAAGGCATTATCATATCAGTCTTGAAAATATCTTCCTTTGCAAATGGAATCTGGTTAAAAGCTTTCTTCCAGTCCATCATTCCCAAAATTGTAGCTTCATCTAAAATATGTGTGAATTCACTTGGGTTAGGTATGGGATAGCAGTCAGGGATTATTTTTACATTTAGAGTGCAGTAATCCCTGCAGGACCTCCAGATGCTGTCTTTCTGTTTTTGCTATATGTAATGATGATACCCACAGATCTTCATATGATGCCTGCCTGTAATATGTCTTCTTTTTATTTCTTCACTGCCAGGAAATGGTAGGGTGCTAGTCTCCATGGTCATGGAGCATGGAGAGAACAGTTGACCAGTTGTCATCTTAATGTGATGCATTGTGGTATGCAATACTTTCTGACTATCTCTTGTGTAGCTCTTCGGCTAACCAAACTACTGGCTGAAGTGAAAGCATTGTTAGCATTTCTGCCTATAGTACTCATTACCACTTCACTGTTCCTCTTAATTCGCACTGTATTTAGCTTTATCTCTAGTCCTTAGTGGTGTATGAAGTCTGCACCTAATATCAGTTCATTTCCAAGCCAGTAAGAGCCTTTATTTGAACTTTTTACTGAAGCCCATGTCTGATGTCACATCACACTCAGCATAAGCTGTGATGGGCAATTTGTTAGTTGCTTTAAGGTGGATAGTTGCATGCACCACTGTGGTCTTATTTTGCCTGAATGGCAGCACACTTATGTCTGAGCCTGAATCAGTAAGATAGCACCAACTTGCCTTCTTGTATTTTACTTACAAATAGTGCCTTAATGATATCAGGCAGGCTTACTTCAGTGTTTGAATGGATGTGATAAATTTGTCACAAATAACTGGGCTGATCTTTAATGAGGGGTCTTGGCTACAGCTGATTATTGTCACCACTGGTATCTGCAGAAGTAGCACCAACTCCTTCGTCTACACTTTGATGCTCTTGTGTAACGTGGAGCTTTCTCTGCCTACTACTGGCTATTTAGGCCATTTGGGAAGGAGCCATGAGATGCACACCTCATGGCCTGATCACCAAAAGGCTTGTGGTACCCAAAAAACCTCCATGTACCATCTGGCAGTCTGTTTGATTCTACTGCCTGGATGAATACCCCTCTTCTTTATCTTTTCTTGTTGCAGATCCACTTATTTGATGCCAGTGCCAGCAATGCTTCTGCACTGCATCCATCTGATAGTTCAGACAAGAGCTGCTGTTTGATGTTTGTCTGTTGTTTATCCTGTATAGCTGCAGTCTCTACAGTGGTCATGTTGTTAGCACTTGTGTTACTGTTGAGATACTCGTCTGCCCCGCTATAGCATGCACCTTGTCTGCTGCTGCCAGCTCAGAATTACCATCACACTTCCCACATGTCACTACCATAGTTTTCAGTGAAAGCCATAGTTGTGTTAGCCATACACAATAGTTGTGTTAGCTGTACACATTATAGTGTTTGATAAGACATTGCTTCTCTTCCATTATATTTCTCAGATGTCACCAGAATTGAGATGGCATTCTGTTGCCAATACACTTAAATCAAATCATTTATTGCATTCATTGGTCCAGTGACTTACACATATGTCAAACCAAATTGTCTTTCAAGTGTAGTTACTATTGTTGTAAGGGTGGGGGGCTCTGATCTCATAGAAATCTTGTATCATTGCTCCATCTTAATCCGTTATATTACCAAGTACAATAGCAAGATAATTTTTGGGACCACTAAGTCTGAAAGCTAGGCTCTTGTTCTCCATGTTTTGAATGATTCCACCTCTTAATGGTTACTATACATTCATTCATGTATGCACTTCAATGCCATGTCTCCACTTTTCCTTCTGCTGTAGAGCTCCCAGCGTCAGTTTCTAATTTTCCCATTTCCTTGCATCACCACGCATAATTCAATGAATATTCATTTATCATATATTAAAGAAAATTGTTTTTGCAGTATCTCAAATTTTTATTTTTGAAACATCAAAGTTTATTTATGTGTAATCAAACAGGCATGTTCCTGTTTTTACTCACACTAAGTATTATATTTTAAATCATCACATAAGATCCTTTACACTTATAATTACAAACTGAACATCTAGTTTAATATTTAAGTTTGTTGTAACAGTAATTATATGATAATTTACAAATTCTGTTTTAGTGTAATGATTATAGTTTAGATGTTTTTTGGGCTGAAAACTTCTGACAAAATCTTCAGAGTTTATGAAGACAGAATACTTGTTTTGGATAGTTTTATGCACCAAAATTAGCAGCAGATTTTTTTGTTCCCACACACAGAAATGTTTTTCAGGTGACCGTGTTGCTGTGGAGCCAAGTATTCCATGCAGAAGATGTTACTATTGTAAGCATGGAAGGTACAATTTATGTACAGATATGTCCTACTGTGCAACACCACCTGATGATGGAAATCTTCTTTATTATTACAAGCATCCATCTGATTTCTGTCATAGGTATGCAAACTTAATATATGAAGCTCAATTTTTAATTTTAGGATTTGCTAGAATTTTATACTTGAAGGGTAACATGTATCCTGTATTTATAAAATTAATAATTGTGACAAGTGATGAAACCACATGTTATCAAACAAATAAAATTTATAATAAACATCAAGTTGATTGTTCCATATCAGTACCCTGAAACAAATTATGAAATTTTGTGGTTTAAATGTCTAAGGGAAAAAACAAAGGCAATAGAGTCTATATAAACTGACACAATGTTTTGAAATGAAGAATCAGTGACTGAACAAATGTGCAGTACAATTCAATGTTATATTCTGGGATAACTCAATAGTTCCACTCAGTAAAGTGGTAACTTTAAGTATTGAACAAGGAATATGAATGAAAGTTAACTTAAATTCCCATTTAACTTCCATTCATGGCCTTTTATTTTTATTATTCTTTTATTCATACATAATATTTCATAGATTGCATCCCTAATGAGTTCAAGATGGTAAGGCAAAAAATGAGTTTGTAGTTAGAAGTTGTTGCTTATGTAAGTATGTTTTACACGTTGAAGCCACGAAAGCACATTTAAATTTTTTATTAAATAAATATAAAGTCAATGACTGATAAAAATAGATCAAGAGGTGATGGCAATAATCCAATTATTTTTTTATGTGAAATGTTTCACAACTTTCTACAACTGGACATAATATATTCCTAAAGTCCAAAAATCTTTTTAAAATTGAAAATTAAGCAACATACAGTGTAACATAAATTTTTAACTGCAGGCAGGGTACTGTAAATAACTTAATAGTACATCTCTTGTCACTTGATGGAGAATCAACAGTATCTTCATTCTTCATGTGTTGGATATAAAGTCCAAATCAACTACAGTAGAAACAACCAGTATGATATCGGAACAGATGTGAAACTCATTCATAACAAATACTGTAACTCTTAATCTCAGCAAAACTTCTGTTTAAGAACCTAAACATGAATAAAAACAGCTTGCTGTTGTCAGAAATAGAAGTTATTGTTCATACATCAAGTCACATTAACCAGCCCATGGCTTAACTAGTCAGATTGCTAAGTATGGGAACCTCCACCAACTTAGCCCTTTACTCCCCCCCTCCAGCCATTGGCTTTATAGTTCCATAAGTTAGGATAATTTGGTGTACTTTTAGTTTTTATATATATATATATATATATATATATATATATATATATATATATATATATATATATATATATACACACACACACACACACACACACATGAAAATATATGTCTGCTTGTGTCTGTATATGTGTGGATGGATATGTGTGTGTGTGCGAGTGTATACCCGTCCTTTTTTCCCCCTAAGGTAAGTCTTTCCGCTCCCGGGATTGAAATGACTCTTTACCCTCTCCCTTAAAACCCACATCCTTTCGTCTTTCCCTCTCCTTCCCTCTTTCCTGATGAGGCAACAGTTTGTTGCAAAAGCTTGAATTTTGTGTGTATGTTTGTGTTTGTTTGTGTGTCTGTCGACCTGCCAGCACTTTCATTTGGTAAGTCACATCATCTTTGTTTTTAGATATATTTTTCCTACGTGGAATGTTTCCCTCTATTATAACCATATATATATATATATATATATAATAGAGGGAAACATTGTCTTTCCGCTCCCGGGATTGGAATGACTCCTTACCCTCTCCCTTAAAACCCACTTCCTTTCGTCTTTCCCTCTCCTTCCCTCTTTCCTGACGAAGCAACCGTTTGTTGCAAAAGCTGGAATTTTGTGTGTATGTTTGTGTTTGTTTGTGTGTCTGTTGGGGAAATAAATAGTTTACCTCATGAAGATAAGTAATGACCAACAGTTCTGTGTCTTAATTTACAAGGGTTTCCTCAACTGAATTTTGCTTTTGACACAGTGGATCACCTTTTTGGCATCTCCTTTCCTTCAGTTTGTCTGTGACCTGGTATCTGGGCCTGTCATCTTTTTCATCATTTGGATTTTTTTTTTATTAATAATGTTCATTGGGTAAACAATATTGGCTGGTGTACTAGTAGCTTTAAAGAAAAAATCCTCATCCTGTTTTTTGAGGACCTCCTTCAGTCTGTTGCTTGAATTTCTGCTGTCTGAAACCAGATCCTTTTGTAGGTCTGGAAACCTGATAGGTTGACATGTTTATTGAATAACATAGATGATGAAGTGATTTGTATGTAATTTTCATATTTAATAGTCATAGATGTCTTGTTGCCATCAATTATAATGTTCACTGAGTGAAATACATTCCGTTTGTACACAACTCAAATTTACAATTTGTCCAATAACTGAGCACAATAGAAAAACTTTCTTCCCACCAGCAACCACACAACCCCACTTGCACTCCATTAACATCATTTTAAAGTACTTCAGTAAAGATATAGTCATACTAAGATCGAAACAAAGAACATTAAATCAAAAATAATTTACAAAAAATGAAATTCACTCAACAGCACAATAGAACAATTATGATAACATATAGTCACACAAATAAAGTTTACCTTTTTGTAGTCCAGTAATCTTATGAAATTTGATTTTTAATCACAGGGCTTAATTGTTTTAGTACAACGTATTTTACTGTACAATCAGAGTTTAAAACTTTTCAAATAAGATCGAGAAAAAGGATAAGATTGTAAATTTGAGAATGCACATGGTCCTGACTGATTATTGCATGTTACACAGTCTTTATGACCTGCTTAATTAACCTCTTTCTTTGTATGATAATGATTTTGCTTGATTTGGTTACCTTTTTAGCATTATTTTTTGTTTATTTAGAGATATTTTTTCTTGATTTGGTGAACATTTTTCAGTGTTTAGCAATCAATTTTTTGTTGTATTGATATTAACTTAATTTACATAATTTCACTCCCAGTTTTTCCACAAATTTAAGCCCTGAGTCAGTATAGCTGAAATGAAACATCTGTCTTTTCTGCAAAAGTAAGCAATAATACTGAGTTCAGTAGGTAACTGAACATCTTGCAGATAACTCCTTAAAAATCTTCTACATTACATTATTTATCAATAAAGAAAATAAATTTCTGATTAAGTATGAGTTGCAAAAGAAGGAAGTACCATATCTACCTAGTACAAGACGAGTCTGAATATAAGATGATCCCCATTTTTTTAACATGCTTCTTGATAAAAAATTATTTTTAACATATTCTGAGCAATTGAAATTATAAACTGTTTTTATTGACATAAAGTACCTGCCAAAAAGTTAACATTATACCTATTCCAAACTTATCCCAGTTGTAGATTGTCTATTTATTGATAATAAATAAAATAAATTTTGATAATAAATAAAATTAATAAAAAGAAATGGTTTACATTAATTTTCAAACATTCTTTTCTAGCTTTTTGCTTAATACCCCTGTAGTCTGTGGTATCACTACTTGTAATCAACTTCATAGTCATCCTAAAATCATCTTCATCATCATCATCACCCTTATAGCATGGCTGTGAAATTTATATCTTCATTGTCATAAGTATATGGCTGTTTCTTTCAAATACACACATCAAAAAAGTTTTGCATCACCCTGGCTCCCAGAACTCCTGAAGATAGACATTGACTGTGAATACTGTCTCACATACACAGTTGTTTTGACTGTTCAGAGACGTCACTAAACCCACCCAAAGATGTAAACAACCATGCATGAGCAGAACCCATTAGATGGAGGGGGTCCGACAGCTGATCAGTTCCAGTCATTCCACCAGGAAGGAGGTACACAGCTCACGTTGTCTGTAGTTCAACCATGCCTAGACAGTCAATACAACAGTTCGATCACATCCGCATTGTTACTTTGTACCAGGAAGGGCTCTCAACATGGGAAGTGTCCAGGCACCTCGGAGTGAACCAAAGTGATGTAGTTTGAACATGGAGAGATACAGAGAGACAGGAACTGTTGATGACATGGCTCACGTTGGCTGCCCAAGGGCTAATACTACAGGGGATGACCATTACCTATGGATTATGGCTCAGATGAACCCTGACAGCAATGCCACCATGTTGAATAATGCTTTTCATGCAGCCACAGGACATCGTGTTATGACTCAAACTGTGTGCAATAGGCTGCATGATGTGCAACTTTACTCATGACATCCATGGCAAGGTCCAACTTTGCAATCACAACACCATGCAGTGCAGTACAGGTGGGCCCAACAAAATGCTGAATGGACCGCTCAGGATTGGCATCATGTTCTCTCAACCTATGAGTGTTGCATATGCCTTCAACCAGAGAATCATTGGAGACATGTTTGGAGGCAACCCAGTCAGGCTGAACGCCTTAGACACATTGTTCTGCAAGTGCAGCTAGGTGAAGGTTCCCTTCTGTTTTGGGGTGGCATTATGTGGGGCCGACGTACGCTGCTAGTTGTCATGGAAGGTGCCGTAATGGCTGTACCATATATGAATGCCATCCTCTGACCAATAGTGCAACCATATTGGCAGCTTATTGGCAAGGCATTGGTCTTCATGGACAATTCGCACCCCCATCATGCACATCTTGTGAATGACTTCCTTCAGGATAACAACATCACTTGACCAGGGTGGCCAGCATGTTCTCTAGACATGAACCCTATCAAACATGCCTAGGATAGATTGAAAAGGTCTATTTATGAATGATGGGACCCACTAACCACTCTGAGAAAGCTATGCCAATCACCCGTTGAGGAATGGGACAATCTGGACCAACAATGCCTTGATGAACTTGTGGATAGTATGCCATGATGAATACAGGAATGCTTCAATGCAAGAGGATGTGCTGCTGGGTTTTATAGGTACTGGTGTGCACGGCAATCTGGACCACCACCTCTGAAGGACTTGCTACATTGTGGTACAATATGCAATGTGTGATTTTCATGAGCAATAAAAAGGGCAGAAATGATGTTTATGTTGATCTCTGTTCCAATTTTCTGTATAGGTTCGGGACTCTAGGAACCAAGGTGATACAAAACTTTTTTTGATGTGTGTATATTGCTATTTCTGAGGTTGTTGTTATGGTCGAAGCTCAGAATGCAGCTGTTTCTTTTCTGAATAGATATCAGATTTCACTTCTATACTGACATGAGGATGTTACAATATCTCTTGCTTCAACCATATCAAATGTCCACTGTTCTGTCATTGGCTGTGGTAGAACCAGCAGCTAACACTTTCCCTTTCATTCCCTTCATTCATCATGGTGATGAAAACAATGCAGCAAGAAACGCATAAATATGTCACTCGCCCCTCTCTAAACTTTTACTATCTTCTGCATTAATGAATACTACCAACAGGTATTTGTCCAGTTTTAAAGTCAATTAAATTCCATCTACAAATGGATTCAGGCAAACTGCAGTTTAAATGTGGTAGGCATTTACAAAAAGTCAAAGTACTTGGTGTAGGTTCCCATGGTTGGCAACACAATTAAATTTGCTGCTTGCTTCCCTCCCCACCACCATCCTAGCTCTCAACCAAGCTAGTGTCACAGTTATCCCTCTAAACCTTCTGTAGTACTAAGCTTGAGCAACTGTGAAAAACAGACTGCAATATCTTCTAGTGTGTTAGTCATATGAAACAACACAAAATGGTTCAAATGGCTCTAAGCTGATGACCTCAGTCCCCTAGACTTAGAACTACTTAAACCTAACTAACCTATGGACATCACACACATCCATGCCTGAAGCAGGATTCGATCCTGCAACCATAGCAGCAGTGCAGTTCGGGACTGAAGTGCCTAGAACATCTCGGTCACAGTGTCCAGCTGAAATAACACCAACTAACACATAAATAACAGACTGAAAATAATGATTCAATTCCATTCTTGAACTTTTGCTCGTCCCACAATCTAGTGATGTATGTTGGTACTATCTCCATGACGGGTGTTCCCGCTGTAATTTATTTTCGTAGTAGCAATTAAAGTCAGTCATATGATTTATTGTCTTTGTTAAACATCTCATTCTGGATTAATTTTCCTTCTTTTTTCAACTGAATGACACCGTCATGTTCTAAAGCTGATTAAAAGCGGGTAAAATTTTTACCTGGTTTGCTAATATGTGAAAAGTGACCAAATTCCTCATTTGTAATCCACTTAGTAAATCTTTACAGTCTATCATAACCAAGTATATTGTTAGTCTGGTTTCCAAATCAAGTAAGATTTTTTGAAGGACAACATTTCTGTTTTTGAATGTAATCTTTACTTGAAAAGTGGCATTAATGCTTGTATATGGCATCCATACATTTATGAGAATGTTCATTATGAACCAATGCAAATACAACTTAAGTTTGTAAGATGATAGAATTTAATGCTGTTTCCTCCTGTGTTTTACAAAATTGTCAAATTTTAGTCAAGCAATAGACTGTTGTAGTGGCTGGTTCACAGTTTCTCACGTATCGCTTGCAGTAGTGCCATGTGAGTCCATGTCGTGTGATTGTTCAAGCAATGTCCAAACTGTATCAAGAGCTTTAGCACATATGGAAATCTCAAGCCTGTTGGAAAGCAAGTATTGTTTGCTGAGCAATGCCTTTCCAAATTCTTCATAAGAAACCTACACGTTGCCTCAATAGTCAAAGCTTCATTTCTAAACACAAGAAGACTCCTACAAATGTAAGATCACTCCTGTATACTCTTCTAAAAAATGTAAAAATATTATGAAAAAGAAAGTTGCTACTCACTGTATAGAGGAGATTTGGGGTCGCAGATAGGCACAACAAAAAGAACACTGTCACACATAAGCTTTCGGCCAGCAAGGCCTTCATCAAAAATAGACAACAGACATACAAGCACACTCATACAAATGCAACACACACACACATGATTGCAGTCTCAGGCAACTGAAGTCACACTGCAAGCAGCAGCACTGGTGCATAGTGGGACTGGCGACTGAGTGAGGGTAAGGAGGAGGCTGGAGAGGGAGGGGGAGGTATAGTAGGGTAGGAGTGGGGGACAGTGAAGTGCTGCTGGGGAGTGTGCAGGGATGAGGTGGAGAGAGGGTAGGATAGCTATATGCAGTCGGGAGGGTAAACTGTGGGAAGGGGAGAGGTGGTGGGAAGGGGCAGAGTTAGCAGAAAAAATGAGAAGTAAAAAGACTTGATGTGATGGTGGAATGAGGGCTGTGTAATGCTGGAATGGGAAGAGGGAAGGGGATGGAAGGGTGAGGAAAATTACTAACAAATGTTAGTCATCTCATCTCTACCCACTATTTATGAAGCTGTTAAATATTTCTGCCTGCAAACTGTAGCTCACCTGTGACAATTTACACTGACTACAAACCAGTAGTGTCTCCCTTCCAGAACACCAGCGACAAATGTTCCCCTCACCAATTCAGACATTTAGAGTTTGTCATTTATTATGGATGTGCACCATATAAAGGAACAGATAACATCATTGCTGATTACTTTTTTGCATCTGTGGTTTATCATATTCCATGAACTACAAAGAATTGCCACCATTCAGACTGCTGATTCATAACTACAGCATTTGTTGACCAACCCTTCCACAGGACTGTGACTCAACCAACTCCCAGTGGCCAAGGCCCTACATCTCCCCAAAACATTGCAAAGCTGCATTCAACAGTGTTTCAATCTGTCACACCCAGGAGAAAACACAACTGTAAAGTTACTAGCCAACCATTTTGTGTAGCCACTGATTAATGCTTGTGCATGGACTTTTTCATGTACATGCTAACATTGGGCACTGTAAAGGCTCTCCAGTGAGACTGCCCCATGTCCTTATTGATCTCATAGACGTCCTTCTATCTTCAGATGACTACAAATTCCTTTTCACAATGTCAGACAGATGTAATTGATGGACATAAGCTACACCAATCACAATTGTTTCTTCTGAGAGAACAGCAAAATTGTTGCCATAGCATGATTCGGTTGCCTTCTCCAAGTCACTAATGATCAGTGCTTATGACAGGTATAACAGGAGATACGTTTTGGTAAACTGACAAAAAAGCACAAATTGAGGAAGGTCCATGGATCACTGTAAAATTAATTCTGAAGCATCTAGTTGTAATGACCTTCCATTAAATGTCAGTACAAAATGTTTATCTGAAGTGAACTTAGTACTAAGCAGTAATAAAGTTTGGTGTCCTGAAGTTGTTTAAGAAATTACCAAAAATATGGTTTACCTAACATGTAGTGGAACAATAATAAATACCAGTTCTTTCCCTATTAATGACTATACTGATTTGTTGGTATTTACAAATTCATAGTTTAAAAAATTTAATTTTAATATATTTTCAGCAACAGTTAACATATTTCTACACAAGAAATTTACATGTTAAATATAGCAGTGGAAAGTTATGTAAATAATTTAGAAGCAAAAGTAACAAGTTACTCTAGCACCTGGAGTGTTTGTACAAAGCATGACAATGATGATGATGATGATGATGATGTGGAGAAATCCATTCCTTGAATAACTAAACTTTTACGGAATTAATGACATCTCTATTTGATGAAGTCTTTCCTTCATAGCAAAAACCAGGTCACATCAATATATTGCACTACAGGAAAAAAACTAAACTCAGAATAAGAGAACACATAGCTTGATGTATACTGATCAAGGACACTACTTGGTTACACTGAGCACTACTGAGATGATACTTAAATAGTCCAATAACTGGTTCACAGCAATCACTTTACGTCTTATTCTCACAAAAAATCATAGAATAATATTTCAAACAAGAAAACATGGCCTGCTGATACCACAAATAGACAAAAATGATCATACACTAAATGCTACACTATACGTAAAATGCCAGGTGGACAACAAACTAAAAGGATTCAACTCCTAGATAAACTAAGGAAGAATTTTTGTTCAGCATATTTTGCACATAGAAGTGTCTCTCAGTGTTTTAACTTGAAAACTACAATGCTCATTTTGTAAACATTCACACCATGTTGTCTTATGCAGAGTGTAATGAGTATAAGTGCAGATATTTTTATATATTATACCTTAATATCTACAAGCATCAGTGTGTCGGTTGTTTTTTCACTGTGTTGAACATCTTCCTACAAACACGTCACATAATTTATTACCTGATGTTTTCTGCATGGTCATAACTGCACCACTAAGAAGACTATGCCTGTCAGGATAGACTAACCATTTTGAATCCACACATCCATATTTCAATGCCTGACATACTACCAAGGGAAAATAAGCATTAACGGGTTGTTCTTGCCATACATACTGGACAGAAAAAGGTACAACTTGTAATACCTATATTTATTAGTCTGCAAATGATGTAAATACTGATTAATTTTCTGAAGTACACTGTTCTCAGTCCCTAGTAGAAATATCTGCACTTATACCAATTACACTCTTCGTAATCATCATCTTGAGGGAAACAGGTATGATAAAGGAAATATTTTAGCAGAAGTGAGCAAGGAAAGACTGTGTAAATTTAACTGTCATACATCTTGCATAGCACTCATTGAAGATGTTGGAATTTTTATAGTTCTTTCACCATTTGTTTACCCCTGAATTAAATAAGTTCTTTTTATTGTACCATTGTCACACATTGGTGCAGGGTCAGTGTGGTTATTAACATATTTGACATATTTGCCATGATTCATTTGAGGGATGGTGGGATGCACTTCCTGTCACCATCCCTTCCCCCCCCCCCCCCCCTCCCCATGAGGTTGGAATATGTGTACCCAAACTGTCTGTGTGTAGTGCTATTCATGTGAAAGTGAGCAAATGTTTTCTAAATGTTTATGAAACATGAAACTGAACATATGTACCAGCCTGATAGTCATATAACGGTGTTTGGGAAACTGACTAAAAATCACCTCTAGGCTGACTGGTACACTGACCCTCATCCTTAATGTGGCAGGTGGATTTGATCCAGGGCCAGTGCATCTCCCAAAATCCTGGAAGTGCTGCTGTAACATCCATGCGTATCTGAGTGAGTCTCCTAAATTATGGAAGTTGTTAGTTATAGAATCAATTTCACCTGAACTGTGGTGTACACACTCACAATCAGGACAAATGATTTTCATGCAGATTTTGATACCTTCTTTATGCTGGTGCAGAGATCTTCAACAAAGTTTTGTCAGGCATGAAGGAAGAAAATGAAACCCCAGTAAATTCAAATAAAAATCAAAAGTTTAACACTTTAGACATCCCTTCTACACACAATCATATTATCTAGGTTCAAGGATTGGAGATACCTGTTATTTCTGTGATAAGTAGTAATGTTCATTGTTCACAAGCCTGTGATGAACAACAATGTGATCAACTGGACCAGGCTGTACAACTCTGCTCCATGGAGCACATTTACCTGTGGACATCTACAGCTGACTCACAGTCCAGGTGTAGATGACAGGCTACCTGCAAAGGGGTCCTATTGTACTGCATTCATGCTGTATTCTGTCATATGGATGCAGTCTCTGTCATTGACATAATAAGTCATTACAATCATTTAAATATGATTCTTCAAGAGAAAGGTTTTACAGATTATCTATGTGTGCAATAAAATTAATGTATTTATGGATGAACACCATTTGTTTGAAAGGCAGCTTGGCACAACTAATATAACTTTTTTGAAATGTCTTATGTTTCTACAGTATTCTCCAATCATGTTTCATGGATTGCCAACAAGAGAGAAGATTTCAGAAACTGCATAATCTAGAAAATGGACTGAAAGTTTTTGGCCTGGCCAGAGTGGCCAGAGATAGTGGTCATATGTGCATGAAGAGTGTTGCTAGTGTGAGAGTGTGTGAGTTCTCCTTTCAGAAGAAGGCTTTGGCAAAAAACTCAATTTGTAATGTCTTTTCATGGTGCCTGTCTACAACTCAGTGTGTTATCTTTATTGTGAATAGCAATCTATCATTTTTATAATATTGTTGTTTTCCAAACATGGACTTTCCATTGTTTCACATCTAAGGTGTGTCAACATTTGGCTGTGAATAGCTTTTTCCTATCAGTAAAAAAGAAAAACTAGAGAAAGAGTCCAACTTCATGATCCAACACTGAAGAGCAGTCCATGCCCTGTGGTAATATGAAGTGGTGGAGATAGTGGTCACATGTGCTTAAGGTGTGCTTGCTTGTGTGAATGTGTGTGGGTTTTCCTTTCTGAAAAAGGCTTTGGGCAAAAGCTCAATGTGTAAAAATCTCTTCATTGTGCCTGTCTCCAACTCAATGTGTCATTTTTACAGTGAGTAGCAGTCTACCATTTTCATAATATTGTTTATTTTCCAACCTGGAATTTCCATTGTTTGGTTCCTCAGTTTTCCTTTTGCTAAAATATAGTTGATCTGATATTTTTTGGCTCCTGATACTGGCAATGTGTTCTTCATTCTCATATAGTTCTCAAAAAGTACATTTGCAGTGACTAACACTTGTGGGTTTGTTAGTCAAGATTGAACTCCATTATTGTCTTCTCTAAATTCATCTATGACTGTATTCTGGTTGTTGAGTGCCCATGATCTCCAAACACACACACACACACACACACACACACACACACACACACACATTCTGATCTCCCATTACGATTAAAGATTAAAAAGTCTGTTTGATATCTAATCAATTTGCCCACAAAAGTTTGTTTTCTGTTAGCTGCAGATTTCCCTTTACTCTGTTGCAAATTTTCCCATTAGTTATTATTACTACACCTACTCTATTATTAACAGACCCATACCTTTTATCCTGAAGGAGAGATTTCTAGGATGTTGAATGAGTCAAGTTATACATTAACAGGCACAAGTAGCCATTGCTGGCTACATTCTGTAAAATATACTAACAACAGATTAATGCTAATCTACTAACACTGATAATAATGGACATTACTCCAAGACTGCTTTATACAAGCATATTCTGAGGAACAGAAAAAAAACAACTGCTTTTTTTGTTTATATTATTCAGCTTCTGTTTTTATGTAATGCTTCAGACAAAACATTCACTTTGTGGAGACCGCTATCAGCTGTCCATATGCTGGCAGGGTCAAGATATGTTTAATGCAAACATTAAAGCTGTACAGAATTTACACCCCTAAGTCAATATGTGTTGATGTGTTGCTGGAGTGGCTAATGAGGTACTGTTCTACTTTTTTTTTTTTAATATCTGGAGATTTTCAGTTTCTTGCCTGATATCTACAAGCAACCTGTTATAGGCCTTAGCACCAGAGTATAAAATTCCATTCTGAGCCCTAGATAGGAATGTATAGTATATGCTGCAATTATTTTTACTTCTAGAATTGTTGTAATGAATTCACCCTAAATTCAGTTTTGTTATTAACCACTAACACCATTAGAGAATGTATCTATCGGCTTGTAAAGGTGAAGGATCTCTGAGTTCCTGAAGAGGCTTTGCAAGATGTCCTGTTATAATCTTTACACAATATTCTTGTTGCATGAAGAAGAAATATTTTCATGAATTTAACTTTAATACCTTGGATGATTATGTCATAGGACAGCATTGAGTGACAGTATGCAAATTATGCTGGCAATCCTGTCTGCCTGTCAACAGAATGAGAGAGGCTTTAACTGTAAAGCAGACAGAACTGAGCTTTTTTGATAGGCTTATCCACATACTGGTGCTACCTGAGTTTATTATCCATCTGGATGGCCAGGAACTTCACACATAGAATCTTGTCCTGTTTGTATCCATTCATCTTTCTTCTGACACCTGTAACAACAATGTTATGAAAAGGGTAGACTGCCCACAACATGCCTCCTCCTTATCCCCACTACTCATGCCAGATTGCTTCTACCATCTGGCATTGTTGCAGTCTGTAGTCTGGCCACAGCAGCCAAAGGCAGTGGTCATGTGTGTGAGTTGTGCTTGTATGAATGTGTGTGTTTACTTTGGAATAGACCCTTTTGGCTGAAAGCTTCAATGTATGGCAGTCTCTTCAATGTGCTCATCTGTTAGTCCATCTTGGACTTTCCATTCTCTGGTACCTATAAGTAATATTTATTTGTTTGGAATTATATTATAATCTTATTAGTTCCTAAAATGTGTGTTGTTTCCTTCTTATTTCCACTTTCAGAATTTTTAGTTTCCAACTTTTCCTCATGTCATTAATGTTCTAACATTCCACATGTCCAAATACAGCTAGCAATTGCTTTATTTTGTGTTTTTATAGTTCCTCCCAAACGATCCCTGCCCAGAAATTCGAATGTTGGCCTATTTTACTTGCAGAATATTTTACCCAGTAGGGAGCCATTTTGACACTTTTAGCAAACAAATGCATGTACTAAGGTAAGATAATTTGGAGGTCATTATCTTCCACATCATAGAATGCCACCTAGTCACTGTTGTCCCAACCAGGTGCACAGAAATGATAACAGTTGCCATAACAGTCTCATTGATTTTGTTGAATGTGACTACTGGAGTAACTGTGACCTTTCTGTAGGGTGAAGTGTCTTTGTATACCAATCCAACAGAGAAAACTGCTTCTGTTCTGTGAATTGTACTCAAAGACCAATGCAGTCATTGCCGTAATTTTGGCAAGGGGCCCTTAAAACTTACTACCAGATAGGCCAGAGACACCAAGCTTTTTAAGGATATGCTGCTCCTCCATCATTCACCCTTTAGCCTAACTTGTAACAGGCAGAGCCTGGGCTTCCAAAGTAGGGGTCAGTTTATCAGGTTTCATTTGTCGTATCACTCATAAAGGAGGTAGTTCTTGAAATGAATCAGTGTCGATAAAGCAATTACATACAAAACGTTATGAGTGAATGGATGATTTTATTTAAACAGTGCTGCATTTTTTACTTCACTCTTCATTTCTTGATAGTGAAAAAGTAAAAATAAATGTAATAATATTCCCCCAGTTTTTATTGTTTATTTCCATATTTTCATGACATAACTCCAAAATTTCAGAAAGTTTCACAAAATAAGAATGGCTACACACTATTCAGCAATTTTATGTGCAGAAAATGACGTTGAATTATGAAGGAAGGAAGGTTATGGTTTAACATCCCAACAGTGACAAGATCACTAGGTACAGAGGTAAATTATATATGAAATTGTGGCATTGATAGGTCATATTGGCCTTGAACATGATCTTTGACTGAGATCAGACATTCGAGCTGCCATGTAATTCTAGGAGTCTGCTTTGATGTCTCTTGCCATGTACATGTGTACGACTACTGTGGAAATATATATTTAAGTGTAGATATTAGTGGCACAGTTTGTTCAGTATACCTCTACACACATCTTGTTCCCATACTGGTGCCCCAAATTTTGCATGTCTTCCGCGATTACCATTCTGGGTGTTGTAGCATCAACAGGTTATGTGCACACTGCCATAGCTGTTCAAAGATTTGGAAGCTCAACAGTGATTGCTGGACCTCTTCATTCCTTCACCAACGACCAGTTCTACACTGATTCATAGCGATTCGTGATCTCCAGCCACGTTAACCTCAAACTTTGTTGCTCTACAATGGTCAAGTGCTACACTGCTAACACAAACAATAGCCTCTGGTTTTATGTTGCCAGACTGTGCTCACCAACGTGTGGAGTTTGTAGTGAACAATATTCAGAGCTGTGCACCTACTGTTCGACTGTATAATGCTCAAAGTGATCTACATTCGCACACATATTTTGACTCTCAATGGGCTGCAACTACAGTTACTGAGTTTGCAAATTAATCAAAGACATTTGAGTGCTCGAAATTCTCCATATTCACCTCCCAGACCAGTCGCTCAGGTTTTCAACCACATCGGTTTGAGTGCACCATTCAGTGCTTCACCTTCCAGTGGCATCTTACCACACCAAAGTGACTTTCCGCAAGTTCCACCAGTCATTTATAGCAAGGGGGCCTGGTTCTGGCCACTCTTGTCTCCTCATTGCAGACCAACTGTATTCACTGCTTTGACAATACCAGCCAGCTCACCACTCACCGCTAGTTGGCACAACTGCTTCCCCTTACTGGCCATTAGTTGGCAGGGGCAGGGCTCTCTCCACCTCTGCACCTTCTACATCGCCTAGCAGCATCCATTCGCTCTCTCCACTGTCCGAGCATTCCAGGATCACCCACGCACCATATGTGCCAGTATACACGACAGAACAAATCGACGAGGACCAGCCTCCTCTACTGCCGTAGTCACCACCACCACCACATCCAGCTCAACTATACTGTTGGTACCACAAGGTTTTCAGCGAGGATGCCAAAAAGTGCTGGTTACCTTGCCAGCACCCAAACGCTGACTGCAGGACCTAAAAGCCTCCTCATCCACCCTGCTGAGTGGTAGCTTGTATGTGACAGACATTTTGTCACGGCTCACTTTCCTAGTCAACACTGGTGCTGACATGTCTATCATACCTACATCGACGGCTCCCCCATTTTTTTCATCAACAAGGTCACTTCTATGAACTGTTAAAACATCAACATTACAAACCTCAAGCACTGTCAAAGTTACAGTGCACCTATCTCATTCTCTGTGTTTTCTGTGGACTTTCTACATTGCCGACATAGATGATCCAATTCTCGAGATGGATTTTTTGTCTCATTACAATTCTCTCTGAAAATAGTTCAGGGCTCAGTGCTACACCATATCACTAACACTCAGATACTGTGCTCCCGCACTTATGTTCCCCGCTCTGCTTCTCTCGTGACATGTGAGTTAGTATGCGAATGCTCCACCCTTGTGGGCCACATTGTGACCTGTGTAACTAATCTACTGTCAGAATACGACTTGGTGGCACAAGTCCGATGGGACAGTGATGAACTGAAACAACACATCGCACACACCTACAACGAGCTTGTCGCAGATCATAACTCGCTGCTAAAACTGCAGTCCACAGTTCCACCACCTAGTCAAGCTTCTCTGGCTGACACTAGCTTGGACACTCATCAGGTTAGTCCAAACACATTAATTGCATGTGATGATTCATGTCCAGTAGACTCCGCAACCCTGATGCACTCACCACGTTCAGTGCTTTGTGTTTCAAACAGTGCTTCTGATGACAGTTACGCAGGTGACACAACCATGCACATCACGCAAGCAGCCTCCCCATTTGTTCAGCCATCGCTGTTCCATATGCGATGCCAACGCTGCTCTCACTCGTGCTGGTTATCAAGTCCAACGTTGACAGCAGACACTCACCGTGTGTTGCGACCCGCTCCACACTGCATGCACAGCCACCCTCTCCACACAAGTACATGCTGTGCTCATGTATTAGGCATGTGACATTTGGGCTGCCCTTTCCCACTTGCGCTAACGACTACGCCTCATTGTGCCCTACTCGTCCCAAAACTTCACGTGAGGACAATGATCAGTCTTATGTGCAGTTCTCAGTTTCTTCCCTCACTGATGAAATGACACAAAAGGTAGTTACCGCTGCCAGGCCTCCTATTAGGCACAAGGTTAGATGCCTCAACCCTATTAAATTGCACGTAGACCTGCAGCCAATTAGCAAACTATTGGAGGCAGGTATCCTGCAACTGTCAGACAGCAACTAGTCTTCACCGATTCACCTCGCCCTCAAACATGATGGTTCTTTCTGAATGCGCAGTGTTTACAGACGTCTAAACACTCGTACTGTCATGGACAATTACCCCATGCCTAACATACATGATTTCACTCATATGTTATCAGGCGCTACAATTTTCAGTGTTATTGACTGTAAACATGCCTGCCACCAGATTCCTGTAGCACCGGATGACATCCCTAAAACAGCTATTATTGCACTGCTTGGTTTGTTCCAATACAACTTCATGCCAATTGGCCTGCAAAACGCAATGCAAACATGGTAGCGATTCATTGACTCCATCTCACAACCAGTCAAGTTTTGTATTGCATATCTGGATGACATACTCATTTACAGCAGGTCATCTGAGGAACATAAAAGGTGGAGGTGGTGGTGGTTAGTGTTTAACGTCCCGTCGACAACAAGGTCATTAGAGACGGAACGCAAGCTCAGGTTAGGGAAGGATTGGGAAGGAAATCGGCCGTGCCCTTTCAAAGGAACCATCCTGGCATTTGCCTGAAATGATTAAGGGAAATCATGGAAAACCTAAATCAGGATGGCTGGAGACGGGATTGAACCGTCATCCTCCTGAATGCGACTCCAGTGTGCTAACCACTGCGCCACCTCGCTCGGTGAGGAACATAAAAATCATTTATCCATGGTCCTCCAGACCTGGAAATCCAACGGCGTCAAGGTCAACAAAGACAAATTCCGTCTTTCTTGGGTTTCACTATCTCCACTGATGGAATACAGCCTCCCAAATCTCGTGTGCAGGCAGTCACATCAATGCCGCCCCTTGCTACTTACAAAGAACTCTGACATTTCCTGGCCATAATAAATTACTACCGCCATCACCTGTCCTCTTCCACCACCATGCAGGCCCCGCTGACAGACTTGCTGTTGGGTAAACAGTCTTCATGACTCTAACCCATTCGCTGGACTGCACCTATGCTGGAGGCCTCCAATGCACTAAAGACTTCTTTAGCTCACGCCGTGATGCTCGCCCACCCTGACCCCTCAGCCGAGTTTTTCATCACCACGGATGCCAGTGACATCGCAGTGGGAGCGTTGCTACAGCAACAAAAGGCAGACATGGTTTCCCCTCTTCATTTCTTCTCTAAAAGCTATCAACAGCTCAGAAGAAATACTCTGTTTTTGATAGAGAACTTCTTGTGATCTACGAGGCTGTCAAACACTTCCGCCCTGACGTGGAGGGTCGCTCATTCTTCATCCTCACGAATCACAAACTACTTGCAGACACTTATGGGAAGACCCACCCCCTCGGTGTTTCTGCCACTTTTATCTAGTCTCCCAATTCACAACCGACGTTTGCTACATCAAAGGCATGGACAACATCACTGCAGATTTTTTTTCATGAATCAGTACTATTTCATGTATCATAGACTTATCCAACCTGGCTGCCCTACAAGCCTTTGAAAACGGATCTCAAGCTCTCCTCTCAGATCCTCAAACATCCCTTGTATTTACCAGTACCTTACACCCGTTGCTCCCACCCCCCCTGCGCCCGCAGGCATTCAGTGCGCTGCATAACCTCGCTCTCCCTGGCGTCCACACCACTACATGGCTCATCTCTGAGTGTTTCTTTTGGAAAAATATAAAACTGAACTGTCAGACCTGGGCATGCAGCTGCATCCCCTGTCAATGCAACAAAATCAGCTGCCACACCACCCCACCACTAGGCAGGTTCAACATTCCCCCAGGTTGATTTCGGCATATACATATTGATCTTATCGGTCCTCTTCCACCATCAGAAGGCCACAGATACATTCTGTCCACAATTGACCACATGTCCCGTGGGGCAGAGGCAGTTTCTTTACCAAACATCATGGCTGAGACCGTGGCCAAGTGTTTCATCTACTCATGGATTACTAGGTCGGTTGTCCAATCGCCATCACCACCAACCAGGTTCAGCAGTTTGTGTCTTCCCTGTTCATCATTTTATGTAACGTCTGCGGCATAAAGAAAATTCATACCACAGCCTACCACCCCCTATCCGGATTTCATAAGTCACATGCACACTCACTTCAAACAAGCGCGCCTGCACCCACCTATCAGACACTCCCCGCCAGACACTTACATGCCAACTGCTCTCAACACTTGCTCCCATGTGATGCTGAGAGACAATTCAGTCTGATAACCTCTGCCCCTTTAAAGTCCTCTGGCGGGGCGATAAAACTTACGACATCATCGTCAAAGACTCTCCCCAAACTGTTTTGTTACACTGACTCAAACCAGCATTCATGGACCCCGATGGCCCCCTGCTGGCCCAGTCAGATTCTTCTAATAACTCTCCTGCCAATCTCTCTCCTGCCATGGAGTCTGACAATGTTTCTCCTTGGGCCACCATACCGGTTTTTTCACCCGGCGCCTCCCTGTCGCCATTCCCGAGTTTCTCGGATATGGCAATCTCCACCCTGTGTGTGGGTTCCACTACTACCTCACAGACTACGGAGACACCCTCTCCCATAGTCACCCTGCTCTGCAACATATCCCCACTCTACATTGACAACATTTCAATCATAACTCTCAATGATCGAGTTCTCATTCTACTCACAGACACCGCGACCTCACCACCCGATGACCAGTCAAATTTCAGTGTTGCGCATAGGCTCACTCTCCCTTGTGAGTGCGACCTGATGACAATGCATGCCTTCACCTTGCCGGATGGCTCAGTTAGCATCCGGGCTTGCCACACCTACACACCGCCACCCGCCGTTCCACCCGCCTGTTCACGGACAGGCTGCCGCATTGTCCGCCCTCGCTGGCTCAATAACTTTGAGGTCGCTCCCCCTCCGCACCCCGCCCTGGTTGAGGTAGAGGTCCCGGTCATGCGTCTATCACCTCGTACAACCACCAATAGGGTCAATACCCACACTTTACACTTTATCCAGCCAAGACTCACCTGTGGTACTCCGTACTGTTGGGGGCGGGGGGGTGGGGAAGGGGGGGGGGGGGGGCGCTGTGTGGCGTCGAGGTCATATCGACCATGAAAAAGGTCATCTTTGACTGGGATCGGACATTCGAGCCGCCATGTAATTCTAGAAGTCTCGTTTTATGTCTCTTGCCATGTACATGTGTACGACTACTGTGGAAACATATGTTTATGTGCAGATATATGTGGGACAGTTTGTTCAGTATACCTCTACACCCATCTCGTTCCCATAAAATAAAACATAACTCTCAGAATAACATATGATCAAAGAATTAATGGAATTTAGTTAGATGGATCAACCTTGCTCTTTAGTTTTGGAAGAAAATTGATTTGGAATGTTTCAAAGATAGACATTTGACTAAAACTGGTGACAGTGACAGAACATGTTTAAGAAATGTATATTATTAAATAATTTCAAGAGTTACTTTAATCCCTGAATTTACATCTTATATTCCAGATGTTGTTGCTCATCGGCTTGAGATGGCAAAGACATTTGGTGCAGACTACACACTTCAAGTCTTCCCTGGTGAAAGTGTAGTGCAACAGTCAGCTAAGATATGCTCCCTGCTGACTAAGGCTCCAGATATCACTATTGACTGTTGTGGAATAGAATCTACAGTCAGACTGGGCTTAGAGGTACATTAAATACACATTTTATTCATCATAAATACCAGACAGACATGTTTTCTTCACTTGTTCCACTGAAATTAAATTTAACTTTTAAGCAATGAAATACCTGTGTTTGGCAGTAAACAGGAAAAGGAAACATAAACTCACTTCTCTTTCCTTTCTTAGAGTGTAATTATGTTTTGACACAAAAGTAACGATGATATATTGGCAGTTTCAATCAAAACAAGTCAAACTTGGTACTGTATGAAATGAAAATTTCTATGTTCCACTTACTATTAAACATTTTACTTTCTTAATTTATGAACTCTATTGATTTCTTACCAAACATTTTTAATATTATTTTCACATTCTGTCCCTGACAGTGAATTCAAGAAATGTTATTTGGTTGCTTTTGATGCCAAAAATGTTTACTTTAAAACTATCAAGTAAGTTTTTAGTATTCTGAGCAGCAATAAACCTGCCTTCAATTTCTTATGACAGGCAACTTGCACTGGTGGAAAACTGGTTATTGTTGGATTGGGTGGTAGCCCCATGAAGCTTGAGCTTGGGAGAGGAATATTTCGAGAAGTTGACGTTTGTGGTGTGTTTCGTTTTTGCAATGTGTAAGTATATAAATGGACCAAGTTCAGTGTTATTTTATTAGTTTCATAATTTAAAGCTGTTTTAATATATTCAGTAAACTGAATTTACTTTTTGTGATTGTTGCAAACACAGACATAACAAATGAAATTGTAGAACAACAGTAGTGTAAAAATATCTTATAAATGTAAATAAAAGACACCAATTGTTTTAATAACTATACCTGTGTTCAACGAAATCAGAAGTATTGATGAGATTTCTTTATGTTTGATAACAGCAATAAAACATTTATGGATGTAATAGGTGAAATACAAGTTCTATTAACTGTGATGGTATATTCAAATTATTGACATTTTTCTTATCTTCCTTTTCTTACAAAACTCGATGTCACTCTCTATGGAGAATTAAAAAACATAATCAGATCTTCTCTTCCATTTTATCTGTGATAAAAATCTAGGTTACAGAAAAGCTGCAGAGATGTTTATAGAGGCTATGGGGTGACTCCAAACTATAGAGAATCATCATGTAGATCACAACAGTTTAAAGCTACATGGAGTAACTTGCTAAATAGTCATGATGACAAGTTGTTGAGGTCCCAGTTAGAGAGAAAAAGTAGTAATTTTACACTGTTTGTAGAAATTTAGGTATAATGGGCTACCATCCATGTTTAGCCACTTTTCTTTTCTATTTGTAGATATGTCCTCAACACTTTCCTCTGTCCTGTCATAGTACGTTAGATGATCATAGTTTTTGTTTGAGTGAATTGTTACAAATTTTTTAAACACATTGTGGCAATGTATATGGAGTTCTACAGTATGTAATCTTGTTTACGTAATAAATAAAAACTTGAATAAAGATTAACATAATCTATGGTATTAAGAAAAGTTGTATGTTCCGTCAGTAAAAATATTATCTTTCAAAACCTATCCTATATAATTTGTTAGCACCACACTATGGCAGTCTCAAAAGACACAGGACATTACCTTTCTCAATGATGGTTGGGTCATTGCCATTTTTGATGGAGGTGAATCCACATGTTCCCACTGTTTGCTTTACTCCTTCACGTTAAGCTCATAGTGATAAACCAAGAACTTGTTCATGGTGATTAAGTGGATAAAGAAATCATTTGCATTGACCTGCCACAAGTGCAACACTGCTAGTGCTGCTTTGATTCAGCAGACTTTTTTAATTGGGTGCAAGGAGCAGATGGTGACCTCTACTATGTCCAAATGTCATGCAAGACGTTGGAAACTGATCAGTGACTGATTTTCACTTTATTGCCTTGCTTGTCACATGCAGCTCTTTGGGTACCAGGTTCTACACTCCTCTTGCCACTCCCATTTCTTCACAGAGAAATGCTCTGCTACTTCATTCTTCATCATTCAGATTTGTTTGACCACAGTGGCAGCATTAATAGCTTCCAAGCAGTGTCATATGATAACACTTTGTCAGTATTTACTGCCACCAACTCAGCATGGTTTTTTGCAATGTTGTTCCCATTCAAATGAAGAAAAAGAATAAATACATGATGCTCCACTTTATCAAAGTGCTGTGTTATTCTGTTTTGGCTCTTCTTAAGGCTTCTTTTGGTAATATGGTATTTCAGTGAATACCAGGATTGCAGAAATATATCTGTTAACAAAAAACCTTAATTACATAATTTTATTTGTTCATTGTAGTATTTAAAACTTTGTGACTGTTCTTCATAAACATTAGCAGAATTTTAGAGCATGTAAAACACTAGAAATTTGGAACAATAAAGTGCAAAAGCTGTCAATAGAAACAAGATGGTTTCTTGGATTTAAATTAAAATTTATTGCAGTGTCAACACGAACGCTTTCAAATTAGAGTTTGATCTTTAAAATCTGAGTGATTACACCACATACCCATGCAGTACAAGTGATAATTGTTAGATTTAGGTTCCACATACTATTTGCACTATCAATCTACATGATGTGTAACAAGTCATTTTGCATTCATATTACACAATCATATTTAAATACTATATATAAAGATGTTAATTAGTAATTTCTACCCAAAACCTTTCACACATTATGTAAAAATAAATTATTCTACAGGATGGAAGCAGTTGTCAAGGAGAAACTGTTTCTGTTTGTTTTCAAATTTACCTTGCTGTCTGTCAGATATTTTATATCATAGGGTTAGAAATAAGAAATTTTTGTGGTAACATTTGTGCACTTCTTTTTGTGGAACAATGAATGTAATGACAAGACATCAAATTCTTACACTGTCCATGTTTCAATGTGGATTTTCCATTGTTCAGTTGTTTTGTTTAGTTATCTGCATATTCTATGGATCATAAATGGATCTCTTGCCTTAATGTGCTCCACATATAATTGGAGTGCCAAGAAAGCCTAAGATGTGATGGCATGCCAAGTAGCTTCTGTCATACTCTACACAGTGGTTTTGAGTATATATAAGTTGAAGAATAAGTAGTCTTGCAATCATAGTATGGCTTCAGGGGTCTGATGTGGACACGTACTACAATGTATTAGTTATGAACTGCAAACTGAAACTGAAAGACTTGCAAAAAGGTATGAAATTAAGAAGATGGGATCTGGATAATTTGAAGGAACAAGAAATTGTTGGGAGTTTCAGAGCAAGAATCTGGTAATGATGAACTGAAATGGGAGAAATAATTACAACAAAAAATGATTATATAGTTTAGACAGGTGAGATAGTGAAGGCAGAAGAAAATTTCATAGGTTAAAAGTCAAGGGCTAGTAGAAATCACTGGATACCACAGGAGATACTGAATGTAATTGCAGAAAGCGGAAAATATAAAAATGAAGCAGGCAAAAGGGAATACAAGCATCAGAAAATGAGATTTGGCAGAAAGTGCAAAATTGCTAAGCAGGAATGTCCAGAAGGTGAGTGCAAGGCTGTAGAAGCATGCATAACTAGGGAAGAGATAGATCGTGCCTATAGGAAAATTAAAGAGACCATTGGAAAAAAGAGAAGCAACTGGATGAATATCAAAAACTCAAATGGCAAGCCTGCACTAAGCAAAGAAGGGAAACCTGAAAGTTGGAAGTCATATATAGAATGTCTATACAAGGCAAACAGACTTGAGGACAGTGTTATAGAAAGAATAGAAAAAGTAAGAAAGATGAAACAAGAGATATGATACTGTTAAAAGAATTTGACACAGCACTGAAAGACCTAAGTAGAAACAAGGCCTCTGGACTAGATAACATTTCCTCAAAATTATTGAGATCTTTGGGATCCCGTGCCATTACAAAAATATTCCACTTAATATGCTAGAGATAGGTAGTAAGTGAAATTCCCTCAGACTTGAGGAAGAATGTAATAATTATAATTCCAAAGAAGACAGGAACTGACAAATGTGGATACTACCAAATCATAAGTTTAATAAAACATGTTTGCAAAATATTGGCATGAATTATTTACAGAAGGATGGAAAATCTGGTAGAAGCAAACCTTGAGGAAGATTATTTTGGGTTTCAAAGAAGTTTAGGAACACATGAGGAAATACTGACTCTAGACTTAGGCTACATGATTTGTTGAAGAAACACTGACATACATTTACAGTATTTATAGATTTAAAGAAAACTTTTGAAAATGTTGACTGGACTATGCTATTCTGAAAGTAACAGGAATAAAATACAGGGAGCAAATGGGAACTATACTGCAATAATAAGAGTCAAAGGGCATGAAAAGGTAGTTGAGAAGGGAGTGAGACACAGTTGTAGCCTATTCCCAATGGTATTCAGTCTGTACATTGAGCAAGCAGTAATGGAAACCAAGGAGAAATCTGGAAAGGGAATTATACTTCAGGAAGAAGAAATAAAGTCTTTGATGCTTCCAGATGACACCATAATTCTGTTAGAGATAGCAAAGTATTTGGAAGAACACTTGAACAGAACAGATTGTGACTTGCAAAGAGATTAACAAAAGTAAAACAAGGGCAATGCAGTGTTATTAAATCAAATTTGCAATACTGAAGGAATTACATTAGGAAATGAGAAAATAACAGTAATAGTTGAGGTTTGCCATTTTGGCAGTAAAATACCTGATGATGGCCAAAATTGTGAGGTTATAAAATACAGACTTCCAACAGCAAGAAAAGCATTTCTATAAAGAAGAATCTGTTAACACTGAATATAAATTTGGGTGCCTGGAAGTATTTTCTGAAGGTATTGGTCTTGAGTGTAGCCTTTTACGGAAATGAAACATGGACAAAATGCAGTTCAGACAAGAAGAAATGAAAAAATCTTGAAATGTGCTGCTATAAAAGAATGCTTAAGATTAAATGGATAGATAAAATAAACAAATGAGGAGGTATTTAATCAAAATGTGGAAATGAAATGTATGGCAGAAGTTCATTAAAAGAAAGGATTGGTTGATAGGACACATCTTGAGGCATCAAGGAATTGACAATTTAGTAATGGAAGGAAGTAAATAAGGATGTTAGTGGGGTAAAAATTGTAGAGGAAGACCAAAGTTTGAATACAGTAAGCAGGTCATGGTAGTTATGCAGAGACAAAGAGGCTTGCACATGGTAAACTAATATGGAGAGCTGCATCAGACCAGTCTCCAGGCTGAGGACCACTACAATATATGAAGACATGCAGGAAAAAATGCACTACCCCACAGTTTTTTTTAAAAATGGAGGAAAAGAGGATTTTGTAAATTAGGCTGCAAAAAGTATATCAAACTATTTTATTCTTTTTTTTTAACAGAAATTCATACAGATAAGACCAGTTAATGTGTCTGATCAGTCATATCCTTCAAAATGTAACTTAACATAATTATTGATTGTTGTTGTTGTTGTTGTTTATTGAGCACCCGTTTTATCATGTACAATGATATGGGATTTGTCATATGTTACACACAGAAAAAATATGAATAACAACATATTATTTAAAAACTATCAGTGAACAATCTGAATTAAATATATGGGCAAAACAATTATATCTTACATGATATAAATTTGTAACAATATAGGACACAAATAAGTTACATATATTTTGTGTATAATGGACAGCAACAAGAAACAATGATTATAACACTCTATATTGACAGATTAATTAATTTTTGTATGTACATAAAAGAGTCTACCCCACGACACAAGTTTGTATATGAGTAACTTATAAGATAGGTGAAGGCACACTATCTTTCTGAAGAATTCATATATTCACTAACACTGTAAAAACTATTACTGATTAACATTCTTTTGAGTTCACTTTTAAAACTGCTCAGCTCCTGAATCCTTTTTATTTTTAAGGGAAGAGCACTATAGAGAATTTTTGGGTGGTATATTGCACTCTTGTTGTAATGGGCTTTCTTATGCACTTCTCTGTGAAATTCATTACTCTGTCTTGTTGTATAGTCATGGAACTCACTGTTTAAAGAAGAAAACTGGGAGTGAGACTTCAGAAAGCATATACTTTCATAGATGTAAATGGATGGAAGAGTCATGATTTTATATTCCTTGAAAATTTCCCTACATGGATCTCTAGGTGCAGCTCCTTTTATGATTCTTATCGCTCATTTTTGAATAATAAAGGAGCATTTTGCCTGACTTGAATTGCCCCAAAATATGACACCATATCGCAAAAGACTATGCATAAATGCATAATATGTACACAATACTGTTTGATCACTGCAGCAATTTTTGAGCATTCTGAATACATAGCAACATTTACTTAACATTTTGTTGAGCACATCTATATGCTTGTCCCATTTTAGATGCTCATCTAACCAAATTCCTAAGAATTTTGTATTTGGCGTTTGTAGTATATTCTGTTGGACTAGCTTCACAGTTATATTGGGCTTCATATTATTTGAAACATGTCTGTAATTCATCCATAATGTTTTTTTCTGATTCACAAATAAACTGTTGTCCCTGAACCATTTACTTGCTTCAACTGTTGTTGTTTCAATTTTGCTGTTAAGATCAGTCTCATTCTGAGCTTTAATAAAGAGACTTGTATCATCAGCAAAAAGTACACAATCAGCTTGTGTTAAATAGTTTGGCAAGTCATTTATAAAGATCAAGAACAACAGGGGTCCCAACACCGAACCTTGGGGCACCCCATAAGTAACTTCCTTATAACCAGAAAAGTATGACTTTCCATCATGAACTATTTCTACTTTCTGGCATCTGCCAGATAAATATGACTTAAACCATGCACGAGCAGTACCACGGAGTCCATAGCAACTAAGTTTTTCGAGCAGTAGTTTATGATCAATAACGTCAAAGGCCTTTGATAAATCTAAAAAGACCCCACAATTTACTTCATTATTATCAATGGAATTTAGGACAAGTTTTAGAAAGTTGTATATAGCTGTTTCCGTTGATCTATTCTTTCGAAAGCCATTTTGTTCATTGACCAATATTCCACTTTTTTTTAGGAAAGTAGAGAGTCTTCCATACATTACTCTTTCCATAATTTTTGAAGAACAAGAAAACATTGATAAAGGCCTGTAGTTTTTTACATCATAATGATCCCCATTTTTGTATAATGGTTTTATAATTGATTGTTTCAGCTTTCTAGGGAAAGGGCCAGTACTGAAAGATGCATTAATTATATCTAAAAGAAGAGGAGAAATATATCTGCTGTGTTTAATGATTTTGTCTGGAATGCCATTGGTGCCACAGGATAATTTATTTTTTAGTTTGCTGATGGCATTCTCTACCTCATTTACTGTTACAGGATACAATAACAGTGTTTCAGAATTCAATGTGTTGTTATGATTGATGTCTGTACTACTTTGGGTTTGTATGAGGTTTTGAACTACACTTGTAAAATGACAGTTGAATATATTGGCAATTTGTAATGGATCATTTAATGTTTTGTCCTCAGTTTTAATAACAATGTTGTTTCTTACTTTGCTTCTTCCTAAGTTACTATTGATCACTTTCCAAACTGATTTCATTTTTTTGTTGCCATTATTTCTACTGATATATGATTCATTATTTAACTTTTTTGCTGCAGTGATTACTTTCTTGTATAATTTCCTATAACACTTAACACGTTGTTTCAAAGCAGGATTTTGCCTTGCTGATTTACTTAACATTCTGAGTTGCTCTCCAGATTTTCTTATGCCCTGTGTTATCCATGTGTTAATTTTGCCTTTTACTTTCATTTTCTTAAGGGGAAAAGCAATTTCAAAGTTATGTTTGTAATCAGCTAGAAATGACTCAAACTTCATGTCTATACTATCATGTTTGTCTAGATCCCAACTTGTATTTTTTAATAAGGAATTAAAAATCCTAATGTTGTCCTCATTAATACATCTCCTGTGGATGTGTTTCTCACTTGGCCTGGAGTTTTTACAGAGTACATTACTTATACTAAGTTTTAGTGCTTTATGATCAGAGAATCCAGTGTCAATCACTTCTACAACATTGTCTAGTTTATGTAAGTCAAGAAATATTTGGTCTATTATTGTTTCAGAGTTCTTTCCATGTCTAGTGTATTCAAAGATAGTTGGTGCTAAATTATGCGAACAAAAGACATTGGTCAATTTTGTAACATTTAAACAGTTGATTTTAAAATTGACATTGAAATCTCCAAGTACAGTAATGCTTTCTGTAGAATGTCTTAACTCACTAAAAAGACTTTCAACACTGTCCAAAAATTCCATAAAATTACCTGATGGGGAACGGTTTACACACACAATAATTATTTTAAGGTCTGTTAGTTTGCAAACGCAATATTCAAATACTTTTTCAATGTTTTTTATCTTACTAAACTTGATTTCTTTATATTCAATTCCTTGTCTGACATAAATGCATGTTCCTCCCCCTTTAAAAGTTTCTCTACTGAAGCTACTAACCATTTCATATCCTGTTATTCTGGCAGCAAAAGCTTGATTTCCTTTTAACCAATGTTCACATACACATAAAACTGAAACATCCTTTAGTTCATCAAGCAATAGTACTTCTAATTCTGGAATCTTACTAATTATACCCTGTACATTTTGATACAAAACTACTAATTTTTTGTGCTTGGCATCTGTTGCAGTGCTCACTGCATTGGCTGATTGGTGCCTGCCTCCAATAAAAAATCTTTGAGATGGCCTGGTGGTGACACTCTTCTTTTGCTTAAGGGGCAGGTGGTTTTCATTGCTTCTGCTCGGGTAGTTGGTACTGTTGTTGAACCTGTTAGTGATGTAAGTTGATCTGCTTCTACTGAAGACGGTGATTGTAGTACTGGAGAAGATGCTGTAGACTGGGCTACTGGAGGCAGAAGAATAGTGGGCTCACTTTCCTTAGTAGGTACTGCTGTTGAAGCTGCCAGCAGTGTAGGCTGATCTGCTTCTGTTGAAGATGGTGATTGTTGTCCTACACACGATGCTGTAGACTGGGTTACTGGATAATTTATTAATAAAGAAGAACAATAATATGTGAAGATTGTTTTGTATATTTTGTACATTATTGAACAGTCACAGTTAGAAATTACCACTAACTATGGCAACATGTGTGTTTCTAGCCTTAACACAGTATAACAAGTGGAGGCTCTGTAATGGTGTGGGGCATGTGCAGTTGGAGTGATATGGGACCCCTGATATGTCTATATGCGACTCTGACAGGTGACACATATGTAAGCTTCCTGTCTGATCACCTGCATCCATTAATGTCTATTGTGCATTCTGATGGACTTGGGCAATTCCATCTGGCCAATGTGACACCCCATATGTCAAGAATTGCTACAGAGAGGCTCCAGGAACATTTTTCTGACTTTAAACTCTTCTGCTGGCTACCAAACATCCCAGACATGAACATTATTGAGCACATCTGGGATGCCTTGCAACATGCTGTTCAGAAGAGATCTCCATCCCCTCATACTATTACAAATTTCTGGACAGCCCTGCAGGATTCAGGGTGTCAATTCCCTACAGCACTACTTCAATATTAGTTGAGTCCATGCCATGTCATGTTACGGCACTTCTGTGTGCTTGTGGGGACCCTACACAATGTTAGGCAGATGTACCAGTTTCTTTGACTCTTCAATGTATATGCAATCTCATTTACAGATGAACCACACTTTCCAAAAATTCTCCCATTCACCTTCCCTACTACAGTCCTCACACGTCATTCCATTTCACATCACTTTGCAACGTCATGTCCAAGCATTTAAATGACATGACTGTGTCCAGCAGAACACTAATAATGCTGTATCTGAACATTAAGGGTTTGTTTTTCCTACTCATCTGCATTAACTGACATTTTTCTATGTATAAAGCCAGCTACCACTATTGCACCAACTATAAATTTTGTCTCAGTCATCTGGTATCATCCTACTGTCAACCGCCTTCAACTCCCTCCTGTACACCACAGCATCATCAGCAAACAGCTGCAGACTGCTGCCCATCCTGTCCACCAGATCATTTGTGTAAAATCAAACAGTGGAAAATCCAAGATGTAATAATGACAATATTATGAAAAGGACAGATTGCTACTCACATATAGTGGAGATGTTGAGTCACAGACAGACAAAACAAAAGAGTACTAAACATGTAAGCTATTGGTCAGAAGGTCTTCCTCTGCAATAGACAACATACACAAAAACATTCAAGCAAATGCAGCTCACACACACATGACCATTGTCTCTGGCTATCAAGGCCAGACTCTGGCACCCAGAGACAGTGATCATGAGTGTGTGAGCTGCACCTGCATGAATTGTGTGTGTATGTTGTCTATTTCAGAGGAAGGCCTTCTGGTCAATCTGATCAACAGTCTATTTGCTGTGCCTGTCTGTGACTCAACATCTCCATTATATGGTGAGTAGCAATCTATCCTTTTCATAATATCATCATTAGAGCATTTATGTATATGGGGAATAATATCAGTCTTATCACATTTACCTGCGGCACTCCTGATAATTCCCCTGTTTCTGATGAACATGCACAATCAAGGACAACATTTTGGGTTCTACTACTTAAGAAGTTTTTAAGCCATTCACATATCTGGAAACATATTCCTTATGCTTGAACCTTTGTTAGCAATTTGCAGTGGTGTATTGTCTCAAAAGGCAATGCGTTTTGTATTATCTCAGAATAGGGGAGTGAGTGTCACTGAAATGATACAGGATTTGAGATGGACATAATTAAAACAAAGGCATTTTTTGTGGCAGTGGAATCTTCTCATGAAATTTCAATCACTTGCTCTGAATGCAAAAATATTTTGTTGACACTGACCTACATAGGGAGAAATCATCAACATAATAAAATAAAGGAAATCAGGGCTCGCATGGAAAGATACAGATGTTTGTTCTTTGCGTGCTTTATATGAGATTCCAATAATAGGGAATTGTGAAAGTGGTTCAATGAACCCTATGCCAGGCACTTAAATGTGATTTTCTGAGTGTCTATGTAGAGGTGGATGTAGAAATTCATCCAGTTAATTCATCCAAACACATAAACATTGTTGCTTCATTATTAGATACATTATGTAAGCAGAAATTAAACGTCCACAGCTGGCATTTGCAGAATGTGATTCCTGCAGGCAAGTGGGGCATAGGTAGATACTGTTGCATGTCAAAAGTAATAACCATAACAGAATTGTATATTTTGTAGTAATCTCTGTCCAATTTGAGATTTTCATTGACATTGCTAGCTTTCTCAGATGAAATTTGCATCTTTAGGTGATCACGAACTTGACAGGTGTCAATACATGGTGTTGCACAGGCAATATTGAAAAACTAATAAATTTTTTTATGATAAATTCCAAGGCTAAAGGTTTCCTTATTGCTGTCTTTGCACTTATCTTGATAAAGATTGTACTGATTGCTAATTATTTGGATTTGCACCCTAATATGTCATGTTTGGATTCTTTTTCCTGGAGTAGTGACTTGACTGCATAGAAAAACTATTTATATGAGACCATACAAATTCCTGATCCTCCTCAATGCATTTATTTGGGCAAATGTTTTGACCCCTGCTTATCCATGTTAGATAAAACATGAAAACTAATAGGAAAAAGATAACTGGCTACTCACTGTAAACATGACACACTGATTTGCAGACAAGCACAACAAAAAGACGGTTACACATTTAGCTTTTGGCCAAAGCCTTCTTCAGAAAAGAAAACACACACAGAATGAGATTTTCACTCTGCAGTGGAGTGTGGGCTGATATGAAATTTCCAGGCAGATTAAAACTGGCGAAAGGCAAAGGTCCCGAGTTCGAGTCTCAGTTCAGCACACAGTTTTAATCTACCAGGAAGTTTCAAAACACACACACATTCATACAAGCAAGTAAATCTCATGCACACATGACTGCCATCTCCAGCAGCTCTTCTTTTCTGAAGAAGGATTTGTCCAAAAGCTAAATGTGTAACAGTATTTTCAATGTTACTGTCTGCAGCTTAATGTGTCATCTTTACAGTAGATAGCAAACTATCCTTTTCCTAATATTATTGATATTCCAATCTGGATTCCATTGTTTCATTAAAACATTTAGCTTTTAGTGCCATGTTACACATGAATCCAGGCCTGTAGTCATAGACATAATACTATGATGAAAATATTATTTTCATGGAGGCTGAATGAAGCTGTAGGAGAGGCAGAGGCATGGAATTTTATCCTAGCTCTTCAACATGTTGTTGTTGTTGTGGTCTTCAGTCCTGAGACTGGTTTGATGCAGCTCTCCATGCTACTCTATCCTGTGCAAGCTTCTTCATCTCCCAGTACCTACTGCAACCTACATCCTTCTGAATCTGTTTAGTGTATTCATCTCTTGGTCTCCCTCTACGATTTTTACCCTCCACGCTGCCCTCCAATGCTAAATTTGTGATCCCTTGATGCCTCAAAACATGTCCTACCAACCGATCCCTTCTTCTAGTCAAGTTGTGCCACAAACTTCTCTTCTCCCCAATCCTATTCAATACCTCCTCACTAGTTACGTGATCTACCCACCATATCTTCAGCATTCTTCTGTAACACCACATTTCGAAAGCTTCTATTCTCTTCTTGTCCAAACTGGTTATCGTCCATGGTTCACTTCCATACATGGCTACACTCCATACAAATACTTTCAGAAATGACTTCCTGAGACTTAAATCTATACTCGGTGTTAACAAATTTCTCTTCTTCAGAAACGATTTCCTTGCCATTGCCAGTCTACATTTTATATCCTCTCTACTTCGACCATCATCAGTTATTTTACTCCCTAAATAGCAAAACTCCTTTACTATTTTAAGTGTCTCATTTCCTAATCTAATCCCCTCAGCATCACCCGATTTAATTTGACTACATTCCATTATCCTCGTTTTGCTTTTGTTGATGTTCATCTTATATCCTCCTTTCAAGACACTGTCCATTCCGTTCAACTGCTCTTCCAAGTCCTTTGCTGTCTCTGACAGAATTACAATGTCATCGGCGAACCTCAAAGTTTTTACTTCTTCTCCATGAATTTTAATACCTACTCTGAATTTTTCTTTTGTTTCCTTTACTGCTTGCTCAATATACAGATTGAATAACATCGGGGAGAGGCTACAACCCTGTCTCACTCCTTTCCCAACCACTGCTTCCCTTTCATGCCCCTCGACTCTTATAACTGCCATCTGGTTTCGGTACAAATTGTAATTAGCCTTTCGCTCCCTGTATTTTACCCCTGCCACCTTCAGAATTTGAAAGAGAGTATTCCAGTTAACATTGTCAAAGCTTTCTCTAAGTCTACAAATGCTAGAAATGTAGGTTTGCCTTTTCTTAATCTTTCTTCTAAGATAAGTCGTAAGGTTAGCATTGCCTCACGTGTTCCAACATTTCTACGGAATCCAAACTGATCTTCCCCGAGGTCCGCTACTACCAGTTTTTCCATTTGTCTGTAAAGAATTCGCGTTAGTATTTTGCAGCTGTGACTTATTAAACTGATGGTTTGGTAATTTTCACATCTCTCAACACCTGCTTTCTTTGGGATTGGAATGATTATATTCTTCTTGAAGTGTGAGGGTATTTCGCCTGTCTCATACATCTTGCTCACCAGATGGTAGAGTTTTGTCATGACTGGCTCTCCCAAGGCCATCAGTAGTTCTAATGGAATGTTGTCTACTCCCGGGGCCTTGTTTCGACTCAGGTCTTTCAGCGCTCTGTCAAACTCTTCACGCGGTATCTTATCTCCCATTTCATCTTCATCTACATCCTCTTCCATTTCCATAATATTGTCCTCAAGTACATCGCCCTTGTATAAACCCTCTATATACTCCTTCCACCTTTCTGCCTTCCCCTCTTTGCTTAGAACTAGGTTGCCATCTGAGCTCTTGATATTCATACAAGTGGTTCTCTTCTCTCCAAAGGTCTGTTTAATTTTCCTGTAGGCAGTATCTATCTTACCCCTAGTGAGACAAGCCTCTACATCCTTACATTTGTCCTCTAGCCATCCCTGCTTAGCCATTTTGCACTTCCTGTCAATCTCATTTTTGAGACGTTTGTATTCCTTTTTGCCTGCTTCATTTACTGCATACAAATTCTAATACTGATGAACAAAAATTTGTATTCTACTTAATAAGGTATCTCTTGTTGTAATGGATTTCCTATTCATCTCAAAAAATAGTAACTGAAACCTGAAGTGAATTAGGAGCAGAACAATTTTAGGATGCACATAGCCCCTATAATTTATCCCAGACTATGAGCCTGCATAAATCTACCATAGAGAATGTAAGTCTAGTTTTGTTGCATGGTCAAACACAGAAACTCACCTCAGGAGTTCCAGGTGTTTCCTTTTGTTGAACCACATGAGATAGGAGTCCATTGCTTATATCAAAGATTGTTAAGGAAGGCTTCTTATAAATCTGAATGTCTACTTAACTTACAGTAACCTTGTAGACTTTGGTTGTCTGTTGCCTACTCCTCTCTGAATCATCATTGTACCTTGTCTTGACAAGATTCATATTTACAAAGCCAGATATATAATAATTTGTAAGTTTGTGCTTAATTAGATTCCACAAATCAAGAAAGAGCTTCTTCCCTGTGTCTGCAGGCGCAATATCAAAGCATCTTCTTGCACAACACACAATCTGTACCTTGTGATTTTAGCCTTTCCACTATGCCTTTATAATTCCTGTATTCTTTACCCCTGGTTTGTTTCTTCTTCTCAGCTTCTTTGCACCAATTCTGTAGATTACACTTCCACTTTTGATAATTTCCACTGATTTCCACAATGTGACCAATTTTTTCCATTTCTACACCCATTTCAGTTAATATTTGTGTTCTGAACTGAACACTTAAAATGCTCTAAATTTGGTTCACAAATTTATTAGATTAAATATTGTACAAACCTATTGTACAAACCTTACATTTCATGTTTACACTTTTTTTTAATTCCAATATAATCATCCTTAGCTTCAGTTCATTAACTTTTGTCTGTTTATCATTTGCCATAGTGTTGGCTGCTCTGTTACTCAGCTGGTCAGCTTTTTTTGACTAGGGTGAGGCTGGAGTGCTGCAGAAGGGTAGCCTGTTTTTGACATAACAGAATTGATATCTAAAGGAATGCAAGAATTCTCTGTGCTGCATTGCACCCCAATGTGATAGTTAGGGGCTAGACAAATGTAAACATTATTTGTTACCATATCCAGCAACAGATAGCAGTACTTACCTCATTCTTTTTTAAATTTGATGGTTAGCACGTTTTTCCAAACATTTCTTCATGTATTTTCAGAAATTCTTACGTGGAGTAAGAGTTTCCAAGTACTTACAACTTTAGTTTGTGTTTGAAGGTATTTTATCATCTGTTAAAGTGGTAAAAAATGTATGGCTGAATACCTTACTGCTTTCTGTCCAATACTAAGGCTGAATGAATAAATCATTTCTCTCTCCAAATTGTGGCGCATTGTTGATGGCAAATTTCAAATATTTTGAAGGATGCAGAGGGTAGTGGTTTAGAGGCTTGTTTGCTATCTAGGAATGCAGGAGAGAGGGATGGCAGTTATAATAATAGCAGCCAGTGGAAAGTGGTCCTGCTGAATCCTACATGGGGTTGTCAATTTGAAGGGGGTGACTGGACAGAGGAAGGGGAAAGTGTTGGGTGCAGGTACAGTGACAGTGGGTTACCTGAGTCTGAGGTAGGATGATTACATGAGTAGATGATGTGTTAGCTCTCATCTGTGTTGCTCAGAGAAGCTGGTGGTGGATGGAAGGATCCTCATGGCTCGGGTTGTGAAGCAGCCAATGAAATTTAGCATATTATGTTCCGCTGCATGTTGTGCTACCAGGCAGTCAACTTTGTACTTGATAATAGTTTGTTGGTGGTCATTCATATTGATGGACAGTTGGTTGGAAGTCATACCAACATAAAAGGTTGTGGAGCATCTGCAGCAGAGTTGGTATATAACACATAGCTGCCTTCACAGGTGGTCCAGCTTCTGATGGAGTAGGATAAGGCTGTGACAGGACTGGAGTAGCAGGCACTGGGTAGGTGGATTCAATAGGTCTTGTACCTTAGTATGCCACAGAGTGTTTTGTGTTGGTATGACTACCAACCAGCTGTCCACAAGGACGAATGACCACTGCCAAACTTATGCCAGGAATAAAGTCGACCACCTAGTGCCACAACATGCTGTTTCACTGATTGCTTCTCACTCCAAGCCATCTGGATCCTTCCCTCCACCACCATTTTTTTTAAACTACACAGATAGAGGTTATCCTTCCAAGAGATCTTCTGCTCCTGTAGTTGTCCTGGCCTTAGTCTCAGGTAAGCCACTGTCCCTACACCCTGCACCCAACAGTTCCCCTTTCCTCCATCCTGTCACCACCTCCCAGTTCATATTCCCACATAGCCTTCAGCATGTGCCACTTCCCACTGGCCACTACAACTATACCTGCCACCCCTTACTCCCACTTTTCAAGCTGCAAAATTGGCCATCCTCTGAGCCACCAACCATCCATCCTCAGACACTCTCCTTACTTCCCACTTCCCTCTCCCCCCACCCACCAAACCAAATGCCATCCCCACAACAACCAGTCAACCTGCTGCAAATGGTATTGGTACTGTCAGTCTAGCTGGAAGCATGTAGGAGCACAGGCGTGTGTACGAGTGCGTGTGCAAGTGTCTGTATGTTTATGTTCTCTAGCTCATGAAAGGATAACTCTGACAGTTAGCAAGTTTTCCATCTCTTGTGTGTGCTCATTGACAAATCAACACTTCAGCTTTTTTGTGAAGTGTCTCCTTTAATCCTAAAGTATTTACGTTCCACTAGAACTTTCCAATAGCATTTGTACTGTCTAGTGACTCTCTTCCTTCTAAACCTCCTGTTGTCACCCCTTTGTTACCATCTGTGATCCATGTCCTGTCTGTCTCTCCTCTATTATTTGTCCACATCTTGTCATATGAGTTCCCACCCATCTTTGATATGTACTTGCTTTGCCCATGCAGAACCACGTGGTCACATGAGACTTTTGTGAGTACCTTCAGCACCAGTCATGGCAATCATGACTGTGCCACACACTGTTCAAAGCAACAACTGGATCACAGTTATAAAACCTTCCAACAACCAACCACTACATTTAACCTCTGAATCTGCCATCCCTTCTTACACAATCCTCCTCTCAGAACTTTATGTTTTTGGTCCCCACACAATTTCCTCCTCCTTTTCTCTCAACAAACTCATGCTGATTATCCTGTTCTCACTATAACCTTCTAATGCTTCCATTTGCCCATTTCCTGCATCATTTTGCATTTCCTAACTTCATCCCTACTCCAAAAGACATGTGCTCCACCTTTCTGTGCCAGTGCATAAAAGCAGAAAAGTACTTCTTTTCCTGGCTAAAACCCAGTCTTACATCCTGTTCCTTAAATGCTCTCTAAACAATGTAATCTCTCCCCACCCACCACCCCCTCCTCCCACAATGATCTAATCACAGAAACCCCATCTCTGAATCCCACTCCTCATTTCACAAGCTACAACCTTCACCTTTCCAGTCCCTATCCCTTACAATCCTGATACTGCAAAAATACCTCTCCATGGCACAAACATCCCTGAACCACCTCTAGTCCATCTACAACAAAGTGTTACTGTGCAGTCCTCATTAAATACACAACATCTCTGAAATAGAAACCCTTGTGGATCAACACCTGGAGGAGCATTCCAGACATCACCTCCATAAACTGTCAAACTGGCTGAAAACCTACTCCTGCCTTGGGGCACCACTATCCAGTGTCCATTCTTCTCAAAGCAAACTCCCTTGTCCATCACTCATAGCACTCAGAACCTGTGTAGCTGCCCTCTTCAATTTACCATATCCTTTCAAACTGTCTCCCAGTACCCCCACAAAAACCATAACTCAAGCAAGCCCAAAATATTGTTGTTAACCTTTCCATGAAAAACCTCAGTTCCACAGAATTTTGATCCTACCTGAAGGCCTAACATTCAGGTCTACCCCCAAATTTAACCACACTGGACTTGTCAAAGGCCTAATCTCCTTCTCCTAATCCCTACAGTGAAAACACTTCTTTGCCACCAACCCATCCAACAAAAGCTAAACCAATCCCAACATTAAACCTTGCTCTCCCAGTTTATACCACAATCCAATAATGACTCCTGCACCTCCCCCTCCCACCTAACCACTTTGTAATGAGCTTTCAGGAGCTCTTTACCTCCAATTGGCCTTACAGTCCTTCCCAAGCTTGTTTACTCAGAATGCTAACCTTTCAGCAAATGGAAGGACAGCCACACACAACCTGAAAACAGATCCAGACCTAATCATCTTCCCTGCAGACAAAGTATCCACCACTGTTATGAGTTGCAGTGACTACCTGATGGAAGACCTCTGCAATCTGTCTGATTCCTCCACCTACAAGCTCTGCTGGAGTGATCCCATCATGGAATAAAAACATAACCTCCAAATCCTACAGAAAACTATAGGCTCTTCCCAGAACATCTCACCTGAATCCATCTCCCTTCTCAACCCAGCAACACCCTGCACATGCACCTTCTATGTGCTCCCCAAAATCCACAAACCAAACAATCCTGAATGCCCCTTTGTAGCTGTATAATGTGCCCCCACTGAAAGAATTTCCACTCCTGTTGAAAAACACTTCCAACCAATTGCTGAAACCTGGCCTCCCACATCAGAGATACTAACCACTTCCTTCACTGACTTTCCACCATTCTCACACCTTTACCTCCCATATCCTTATGTGACACTGCTGATGCCACCTCCCTGTACACCAACATCCCTCATGCCTGTACTCTTGTCATTGTCGAACACTACCTCTCCCAACACCTTTCAGACTCCAAACCAACTATTTCATTCCTTATACACCTTACCAACTATATCCTGACCCACAACTACTTTTCCTTTAAGGGAAGGTCTACAAACAAATTTGCAGCACAGCCATGGACACCTGCATTGCTGCCTCCTATACCAATCTGCTTTAGGCCATCCAGAGGATACCTTCCTAACCTCCCAAAACTTCCAACATGTAGTCTGTTCAGGTTCATTAATGGTATCTTCATGATCTAGACTCAGGGCCAAGACACCCTATCTACATTCCTTCACAACCTCAACAACATTTCTTCAATCTGCATCACCTGGTCATCCACTACCCAACGTACCACCTTCCTGGATGTTGATGTCCACCTTGCCGATGGCTCCATTCACAACTCTGTCCACATTAAACCCACTAACCACCAACAGTAGCTGAATTTTGACAGCTGCCATCCCTCACACACACAAAAGAACCCCTCTCTTGTAGCCTATCCATTTGTGGACATCATATCTACAGTGATGACAAATCCCTTGTCCAGTATGCTGAAGGCCTCATAAAGGCCTACACAGACAGACAATACAAAGGCCTAGCTCATAAACAGATTTCCCATGCCATAACCTTACACACTCCCAGTCCTGCCACCCCCCCCCCCCCCCCCCAAGAATTAACTACAAAGAGCGCTCCCTCATCACCCAATATCACCCAGCACTGGAATAACTGAACCATCAGTGGTGCTCTGTTACCCAACAAACCTACACACATCCTAGTCCATATCCATGCCACACCCACTCCAACTCCTTGCCACAGGTATCATATCAACTGTGGCAGACCAAGGTGCAAGATCTGCCTATCCACCCACCCAGTACCACCTACTCTAGTGCTGTAATAGGCTCCTCATACACTATCAGAGACTGGGCCACTTGTGAAAGTAGCCATGTCATATACCAACTCTGTTGCAAACACTGCACAGCCTTTCATCTTGGTATGAAAGCCAACCAGCTTCCACTAAAATGAATGGCCACTGCTTCACTCATGTCAAAACAAAGTTGACCACCCAGTGGCACAGTGTATAGCTGAGCATAACATGCTGAATTTCAATGGTTGCTTCGCAAGCAAAGCCATCTGGATCCTTCCCTCCAACACCATCTTCTCTAAGCTATGCAGAGTGCACTATCCATACAACACATTCTCTGCTCCTGTAATTGTCCTGGCCTCAATCTCAGGTAATTCACTATCCCTGTTCCTCCCACCCAATAGTCTCCTCTTCCTCCATTCTGTTACTCCCTCCCAATTCACATCCACATGTAGCATTCAGCATGTGCAGCTTACGTTCAGCTACTACAACTATACCTGCTAACCCTCACTCTTGCATTCCTAGCTGACAAACCAGCCTCTATCTGAGCTACCCCCAGTCCCTCTCCTTACCTCCAACATTCCTCTCCCTCTACCCACCCCATGTGACACTACCCCCACCACAGCCATACCACCTGCCGCAAATAGCAATGGCCCTGTCAGTCTAGCTGGCATCATGTACAGATATAGTTATGTGTATGCATATGTGTGTGTTTAAATACTCTAGCTCATTAAAGGATAACTCTGGAAGCTAGCAAGTTTTTCTTCTTCTGTGTATTCCTATCAATGATTCAATGCTTCTGCTTTGTGGTGAGTGGTCTCCTTTATTTCTAAAGTATTTACAAACTTTGTATATTGTAATATGCTGTATAAAATTTTTACATTGTTAGGCATATGTTTTGAAGAGACAGGACTCTTGAATTTATCTAAAGTTCTCATGGTAACTTATAATCAGAATTTGTTTCTAAGATGACTTGTTGTGTAGTGCTAATGGTTGAGTGGGACTAATATTCTATTTTGTTGCAGGTATCCTGCGTCTCTGGCTTTAGTTGCTTCTCAGAAGATAAATGTTAAGGCTCTGATTACTCATAACTTCCATTTAAAGGACACAATTAAAGCATTTGAGACTGCTATATCTGGAGATGGCAATCCAATTAAAATCATGATTCACTGTAATTAATATCTTACTCAGTTTGAAACTAATCTGTTACTGCCATTATATTACATTAATCCCCTAACACTAGGCACTGCAAATTTGCATCACACAAATGTGATTCTAATAAGTGGAAGGGCGACTGTTTCTGAGCACCAGTGCTGATAAGTGTATATTCTATATGCAACTACCAACACTTCTGATGTGTGCTGCCACCTCCTGAATGTTTTGGGTACTTCTAGAGTGACGTAATATTTTGTTTTTTTCCTTCCATGATGAAACTTATTCAGGTATGAAGGCATTAGTACAGTTGCTGTATTATAATAATCCTTTATTAAAACAGTAATTTGTTGTATTCACTACTTTAAGTTAATTGAATATTCTCTGTAAAGAATTAATAAAGATTAAATAAATAAATCATACAAATAAAAAATTAGTGAGACATTTTATTTTCCTATTATGTCCACAGTTTTTATTGTACCGGTGACACACATGTAAAGTACAGCAAACAGTAGATATCAAAAACTATATATTTACTAAAACTGTCAATGTAAAGAAATATACATATTTTTTATTTTCCCACATATCTCATAAGACACTTTTGTGAGCATTACAACTGCAACTTTTGCTTCTTATGACTCTTTCACTATTGATATCCTTCAGTTATTGATCACACTGTTGTCAGTGCTCAGATGCTGTGTTGTTAAGTATTTGACGGCATATTTCTGCTGTTCTGATAATGTTTTTCCTTACATTCAGTTGTACTGTTTCTGATCTTTGAATTGTCTACCTCTCTCATCATCAATTCCCCTTATCCCATTTTTTAAAAATATTGTCCATTTTCTATGTGAATATTAATTTCCCTTTTATCTTGACCTGTTCTGACTTTCTTGGTTTGGATAGCATTCCTACTTTATTCCTCAATAGTTTCACTTACTTTGTTACATTTCTTTGTGTTTCAATATGCAATAACCCAGTGTTTACTATATATTTTTCTGTTTATGTCTGTGTTGTTCGCTGCTGAGAAGTAGCTTTTTCCTAGTAACAACAAAAATAGTTACAGTAATGGAAATCCTTTGCGAAAATGAAAAGTGGGAATTACATACAAGAAAAAGTAAGGGCCCAAAGATTGAATCTTGTGGGACCCCACATGTAATTATTTATCAGTTGGATGATGCTTGATTACTTAATACATGTCTCTTTCCTAATAACACCCTTTGTTTCTGGCCAGAGATATAAGATTTGAACCATTTTGCAGCATTTCCTGTTACACCATAATATTCTAATTTATTTAAAAGGATATTTTCGTCATATGACCAAGGCCTCCTGTCTGGTAGACAGATCACCAGGTGGAAGTCTTCTGATTTGATGCCACTTTGGTGACTTGCACATCGATGGGGATGAAATGATGATGGTTTAGACAACACAACACCCAGTCCCCGAGTGGAGAAAATCTCCGACCCAGCTGAGAATCAAACCCAGGCCCTTAGGAATGACATTCTGTTGCACTGACCACTCAGCTACTGAGGGCGGACAAGGATATTGTGATTCACACAGTCAAATGCCTTTGACAGATCACAAAATATACCAGTTGCCTGCAATTTTTTGTCTAATGAAATAAGTACAGTTTAACTCTAAGTGTAGATAGCTTTCTCAATATTAGAACCCTTTAGAAATCTGAACTGCAATTTTTTTTTTTTTTTTTTTTTTTTTTTTTTTTTTTTTTTTTTTTTTTTTTTTTTAAATATATGATGGTTATAAAGCCAACCATACATTACCTTTTCTAAAATTTTTGAGAATGCCAGCAAAAGTGAAAATGGACAGAAATTTGATGCTATTTCTTTATCTCCCTTCAGCATATTTCAACCATTCAGGAAATATTCCACTGATAAACAACTGGTTACACAGATACCTTAACATGTTACTTAACTCAGAATCACATTCTTTAATTAACTTTGTTGGTATTTCATTATACCCACTAGATGTTTTTGATTTTAAAGATTTTATGATGGACATTACTTCTGCTGAGGTAGTCATATTATGGACCTAACTTGTCATGTCTGGCCTGAGGTATCCCATGGCAGCATCTACAGAACCTGACAACCCCATCTTTTCAGTAGCAGTTATAAAATGTTTGTGAAAAAGTTCTGCAACACTATACACATCTGTCACCAATGCATCATTTACTCTTAATGCTATTTGCCCCACTTCATGTCTTGTTGTACTGGTCTCCTCCTTCATTATATCCCATACTGTCTTTATTTTGTTATCTGATATGCTTATCTTTTCCTTGTAATAAATTTGATTTGATGTCGATATTACAGTCTTTAATATTTTGCAGTCTTTCTTGCAATGCACTGTAGCATCAACATTAGAACTGTTTCGGATAGACAGACACAGTTTTCTTTTTGTTTTACAAGATGTCTCTATTCCTTGAGTACTCCATGGCTTCTTTGAATACTTTGCTCTAACCTTTGTTAGTTTTGGCGGAAAACAGTGTTCAAATAAGGTAAGCACTTTATTAGCAAAAGTGTTATATTTTTCATTCATGCCATGAGCACTGTAAACATCACTCCAGTGAAGGTCTCTGAGTAGTGTCCAAAAATAACAAATTTTTGGCTTATTGATTAATCTCTTGAGTTCAGATTTAACAGATTTTATATCCTGTCCAGTATTAACATTTAACAGAAGGAACTGCATGTCATGATCTGAGAGGCCATTGACTGTTGGTTTTGTAATATAATTTTCTTCATTGGACTTTTCTATAAAGATATTATCAATGGCTGTTTGTGAGCAATTGGCTACCCTACTTGGAAACTTTACAGTGGGAATTAAGTTGAATGATCATGTTATTAACTCAAATAAGTTCTTATTCGGAGAGTCTTTAAGGAAATCTACATTGAAGTCACCAGCAACCATTATTTGTTTGTTTTTGGTTGTAAATCAGCCAGTACAGCTTCAAGGTGATTTATGAACAGATTAAAGTTACCTGCAGATGCTCAATGTATACTTAATATTATGAAGGATTTTTTATGAAATTCTACTTCTGTTGCACATGCTTCCATATGCTGTTCCAGGCAAAATTTATGAATGTCTATGTTCTTAAATTTATGACAGTTCCTGATGACTGTGGCAACTCCTCTTTTCTCCATTTTGTAAGTGAAATCAAGACTGTAAAGTTTTGCTACAATGCGGTTCAAACAGAATTAATAAACAAAAGAATATTTGAAAATAGTTTTCAAGTTATTGATGTACATGAAGAAACTCACAGCATGATTTCTTTACACACAAAGATATGTATTTTTAAAAGATTTATTTTATTCTACATTAGCAATCCATTGCTATAACCTCTCAAGATGTTCATTGGCTTGCTGTACCAACAAATTCGCGAGCTCTGTATTTGCGAATTTCAGGTAATGAATATGATTATTTTGCTTATTTTCACTCCTTGTTGTCTTATAGCATAGTCTAGAATAATTTAGCTATGGTAAATAAAATATTTATTCAGCAGACATAAAGAAAATATTCCACAAGTTGGATAACTGTACATTCTGGATAGGCCTAGCAGAGCATCTTGAAGTTGATGCTCTCCTGCTTGGTGTGAGAGTTAAATAATTAAAGGTTTCTCACAAGTGCAGTGAGAATTTAACAATTTGCAAATATAGCAACTTGGTATTGTAGAACAGGTGCAACCTGCAGGCAACTTATATTGAGGATAAATAATTTTATTAATATGTGTAGAAGGTGGTGTGTCACAGGAAAGTTACCTGCTTTTATAGAACATCTTACCTTATAGAGATACACCCTTATGTAGTTAAATTACAGATCTGCATGGTATTAGGTCACTCAGTATGCTGACAGATGTGATTGTTTGGAAACAGAAACTGATCAGACCTGCACAGTTTTAATTGCAAAGTATTGCAGACAGCCAAGAACTGATTGGAATAAATATCTCAGGGGGGTTTGGGCACTTACCTGAAAAGTAATTAATGATAGGAGATTACTTATGTCTCATCATTAGTGTCCAAACAATCTGTTGCCAATCTCCCTTGCTTTGCCCTGGGGCATGTGCAAATCACAACATAAACAATTAGGAGATAAGGTGGTGGATTGAATCAATGATGGAGCCAACACAATAGATAGATTTAACTAACCATTGATATAAAAGGGCAGCATTCCATCATTTACTGTCAGTGGCTTCACATTCACCACCTTTACTGTTTCTGATAGTCTTGCTATGTTAAATGCTACATCCAAATATTTAGGAGATATGTTCACCATAGACAAGTTTTTAAAAATGATACATTGCTTTCATATCACTACATTGTGAATTATAAGAGTAAAATTCAGGTAAAAAATGAAATAATAGTATGAAACACTTTAACCTTACAAGTCTTACACTCTCTTCCAAGTATACTTATCCTTAAATGGTTTTACTTACTTACACACAAATTGGTTTCTGATGAACTGTGATTTATTAATTCACAATATAAGGAAAAAAAATAATAATTTTCATGTGAACTTTCTCCCTCTTGTCTAGGGTTCTGAATGAAGTTATGCATTCTCATGGGAAGATCTTCAACATGCTCCCATATGACTACGCAAAAAATCTGGAAATCTAACCAATTCAAAATAAATTTTTAAGAAATTCCTAATAACTCATTTCAGTAGCAGTTGCATGGCAAGTAGTAGCATGCTGAAAACAGGCCTGTGGTGATGCACATGTACGTAACTACTTCCTTTGACACATGGAATTGTAATTAAGTATTTTTTATAGTAAGGATAGTTCTTGCAGAAAATAAATAATTTAGGAGTTATGGAGACCACTGACCAAGCAGCAGAAGCATTGAGTCGTCAACAGGCACACACAAAATAAAATGTGGATGCAAAATCAGCAGGCACAGCCTGCATCTCTCTCTCTCTGTGTGTGTGTGTGTGTGTGTGTGTGTGTGTGTGTGTGTGTGTGTGTGTGTGTGTGTGGTCTAGCTTGTGAAAGCTAGGAAAAGTTTCATTCTCTTTTGTTTGTGCCTGTTGATGACTCCACACTTCTGCTAATAAGTAAATTTATTTACATAGTTGTTTTCTTCCAACACATGACAAAATACATGTGAGCTCAAAATTACAACTTTATACATATAATTCTTTCACACACAAATGAATAGCACAACACCGTGGATTTAAAACGCACTTGCTCTTAAGTTACGTAGGAGGGGGGGGGGGGGGGGGGGGGAGAAAAAAACCCCTCAACACCCTGATTTAGTGCAGGGTTATATGGACACTTAGTTACAAACCATCTCTTGGGGTCTCTCTTAAATTTTCTGCCCTGTAACTTTTTGAGTTCACTGGGTAAGGAGTTACAGTTCATGACTCCTTTGATACATTGGCTGCTTTCCATTAGTCTGAGTCTTGTTCAGTTTAATTTAAAGTACTTTCTTACTCCTTATATAATAAAAACAAAATTCCATATTTCCACTAGTATTTTTTCTCTTCTCCTCTAGTATTTTGGTTGTCTTGAAGCAAGACATTTTATATACAGTCATAATGTTAAAATCTATAAACATATCTTTACATGATATTCTCGCTTTCACTTTAGTTAAAATCCCCAGTGCCTTCTTCCATAACACAAAGACCCTGTTCATCTATATAATGTATGTTCCTCTCCAGAGTACTACACCATACAGCAGATTTGGTTACAGTAAATCATTTTGATGGGGTTTAATTTCTACATGAAAAGCTGGTTCTCAGCCATATTAGTACCTTTTGGATACTAATAAGAAATTTCAACATTCAGTTAATTTCTCAACATAATTAACCATACCAAAATCATCGTGACTATGGTGCATGTGCCTACTTAGTCTCTCTTTGACCTGTTGAGGACCGTATACCTCATATCTTTTGTCAGTGTACCTCTCAAGGATTGGCACCCCATCACAATCTAGCAGTCTGTATTAATAAGATTAGAAGTATCATTCCTTAACTACTGATTACTACTCTGACATGTCAAATATCAGACAAAACTTTAAATGCTCTCTATGTAAGTACTGATTGTAAATGTTTTCAGTACTATTGCCTTGATGTTAGAGCCTCCAGAAGTGCCTTCCCACTGCTAAACATTAAGATAGCCTACTTAAGAGTATCTGCAAGCACATTCTGCTTCTCAAAAATATAATAGTTTCAAAAGTATAATTTGAAGTGATCGGGCAAAAACAATAATGCAATAGACATGATTTATAAAAAGTTATGTGCAGTAGCCTATCAGAAGTCATCTACATCTCATAAGTACCTGAAAGATAGCTAGTACCTCTGTGATTATAAATGCTCCCTCACAGTGGACTAGCACCCTACTTGTAAATGCAATAATGCAATTCAAAATCCAACTTTTAATAATTTCTTAGGGCAACAAACAAGTCCCCAAGCCAGGTACTGAAGCATCTGCAGCTAAATAAAACTCCTTGTGTGATTCAAGATGACACAACAATCTACATTTAGTTAGCTGATATTTTTAATATACAAGCACTATATCTTCTCTCTTAATCCATACCCACAACATAATTTTTCTTAACACATTGCACATAACTTCGCTGCTAAAAGATTAAGCAGCCGAAAATCATCTATAGAAACATCACAGCTATAAAAAAAACTTGTATTGGTTTTTTTAAATTGAAGTAGACTCTTTTTCTAATTGGATATTACATATTCTGCAGTAACAAAATACCTCAAGGAAACACTGTTATTTTGCTCAAAGGTCGACTTCTTCAACTCCATTATCACCTTCACATCTTGAAAGGCATACAACACACTACTTTTGGGTATGGATGCTACCAAATAATTGGTGAAACCCATAGATTCTCTATTAGCTTGAGAACCATTACCTGATGAAGGGCGAAATGAATACTTAAGCACTTTCCATGTAAATAAAAGCCATGTATTACCTGAAGTCTACTTTGTTACTTCCATTACATAAGTATATAGTGATTCTATTGAAAGAAGTTTTAGAAGGCGATTTTGATGTAAAAACTGTGCCATTTGTTAGCTATTACCTGTACAAGTATGCCCTTGGTAGCTGTGCCTCCAACAAATCTGACTGAAAAGTTGGTGTTTCAAAGTAGGCTATTTTAAATGATACAGTCCACATCAAGGTTGCAGTTCAAAAACTGTAACTACAATTTGATTACTGAATGAATAATGTTTCTGGCCAGATCAAGTCTCATGTACTATAATTATGCACAGATAATCAGACAGCCATGTACTATATTTGATTGATGTGCAATAATATGATTGTTCAAGCACAAACACCTAACACTAAAGTGACACAAAAGTTCATGTGTGGCAAACATATAATTAGCACAGACAATGATTAAAGTTTTTAAATCACTGTCCTTGAAGTCTAACAGTCATATCAATATGAAAACAATGTGTGCAGTATGTAAATTTGGAAATAACACAGTTTACAGTTTGAACCTATTGTCACAGTAGGTTTGACACAGTCCATTATACTAATTACATATTGACTGCCCAAATTAATAACTTATAACAGTCACTGAACTATTAAATAAACTCCAGGACATGCAGTCTAGATAAATTACAGTGTATTTCCCTACTTCTAATTAGTATTAAATCATCTATGATACATTATACTGTACTTTCTTTCCCCACAGAGGGGAATATACTCTGAACTGTTCACCAGGCATGGCATGCATCTTAATGGTAGGGTATAATGGTACACCCTCCTCTAACACTACCTTTTTTTTTATAGAAATAACCGATACCATCTATACTATCAATTCTTGTATAGGCAAACATTAAATCAGCTGTCTGACTGAATGAACTTCGTATGATTTTGTATATGATGTCTTATGGTTTGAGCTAAAATATGTAAAAAGAAATTAATTTGTTAGCACTCCGTACGTACAGTTAAAATTACTCTTCTTTTAAAACTATCTGAAATTACAAAATTTCTGGCATAATTATAATTCATATTATTAATTGTACAATCTAACAGTAATTATTAAATTTATTTCTGGAATCATTTATAAAATAATGATCTAACTTGGTGATGATTCTTTTTTTGCTGAGAAAGTTTGTAAATTCCTTTGCTTTGTGAACTCTTTGGAATATTGTGAGTATGGTAGAATGTTAGGAGTAGTGGGCATACCTCTGATGGAATCAGACGTGTTTTTGAGTGTGTCACTAATAATGTAATTTGTGGTGTGATAGCAGTGAAAATTGTAAAGTCAGTGTGATTTAGAAGAATGGGATAAAATAAAAAGATATTCATAGCAACAGACAAATCTTCATCAGTTATTCAGTTATTATGAATCCACTAAGTCAAATTTTCAGCCGCATAAGATAAGTAAAAATTTCTTCTTTTGTATATGATATGCCTCTTGTAGCTTTCATAACTTTAAGAGACAGAGAATTTTAATTGTGATGTGTGGGAGGGTAATATTACATGCGTGGGCGTCAGCTGTCTTATCAACAGTGACAAGGTAATATCAACAATGACTGACCAGATGAATTGAAACAGAACTTTACAACTATGATGAGGAACATCAATAAGAAAAAAGATGAGAACAGACTATTTATGAAATTAATGTTTTTGGTGGACTCATGTGATTGCAAGGAAAATGACAAGAGATGAGGGTAGTGATGTAGATGTGAAAGCTGTAGGACCCAGCTGAGACATGTTTGAACCAACTGAAAGAGTAGAAAGCAAAGAAACAGTGAAAACCATTATTATATAGCTGATTTTGACAAAATTGAATGCAGTTAATGATCAGTTAATAGAAATAAAAACAGATAACAATAGTAAATTTAGCGCAGTTAATGATCAGTTAATGGAAATAAGAACTGGAAAAAATGATAAAATGGACAGGGAATGACTCCAAGTAGACCAACTTGGTAATCAGGTTTCTGAGTGACAAGGTGATATGACTGACCAGATGAATGGAAACAGGACTTTACAACTATGATGAGGAACATCAATAAGAAAAAAGATGAGAACAGACTATTTATGAAATTAATGTTTTTGGTGGACTCATGTGATTGCAAGGAAAATGACAAGAGATGATGGTAGTGATGTAGACGTGAAATCTGTAGGACCCAGCTGAGACATGTTTGAACCAACTGAAAGAGTAGAAAGCAAAGAAACAGTGAAAACTATTATTATACAGCTGATTTTGACAAAATTGAGTGCAGTTAATGATCAGTTAATAGAAATAAAAACAGATAACAATAGTAAATTTAGTGCAGTTAATGATCAGTTAATGGAAATAAGAACTGAAAAAAAATGATGAAATGGGCAGGGAATGACTCCAAGTAGACCAACTTAGTAATCAGGTTTCTGAGCTAAAAAATGGGTGGTCAGATGGATTAAAAGTGTGAATTAAAAAGTCGTGGTCTTAGAAAATAAATTTATTGTTTTGAAAAATGAGTTAGTTGCACAACCTTTGCAGGAGGAGAAGAATGTTAATAACGTCAGAGTTCAATAGAAGGTTGTAGAGGAAATAATGGAACAGAACTTTAGTAATTTAGATCAAAAATTTTGAAATGTTGAAAACAGTATGCTAACTGATGTAAATGTTTTAGATCAAAAAATTTCAATAGTTCAGGGACATTGCATTCAAATCAATCTATATTCAAATAATGGTAGTGTATGGTTCAAGATTCCAATCAAAAGTTTCCCATTGGACAATTCACATCCAGTGGATTTTCTACACCACTGTAGGGACAGTTTTGCTTCAGGCATGAGTGGTGATCAAAAAATTAAATTTGTTAAAAGATATCTTGAAGGCAAGGCTCTGTCTTGGGTAAACATATAATAGTTTTGAAAAAAGTTTATTAAATAAATTTTGGTCAGAAGCTGAACTAGGGAGAATTAAAAGTGAATTTCTGAATGGTCCAAATTATAGGAATAGGGACAGTACACTGTAAGAGTTTTGTAAGAAACAACTTAAGAAATCAGTACATGTTGACAGGCCATTTGACTAAAAAGGAGATTAGCAGAGAGGTTGCAGTGGGATTTAGTACACGTACCTGATGATTGCCTTGAACAATTTTTGCAATATGTTTACAGGCTGGATATGGCAGTAGAAAGAAATATGTACCATAATAATCGAAATGATAGAGATCACATCGGTAACAACTACAGAAATGGAGATAGTGGTAGCTTCTGTCACAGTCATAATGGTAATAGAGACAGAGATTTTGAACATCAGCAGAATAGAAACAGTGGGGATAACTATGTGCAATTTAATAGAAGAAATAATTGTAGAGGTGGCGATTTTGAAAACGGCGGTCTGCCTCAATGAAGGTCCACAGTTTTGGGGTGAGAAAACACAAGAAGCACAGGCACCTCTATATATGTGCGGATGGATATGTGTGTGTGTCTGTGCGAGTGTATACCTGTCCCTTTTCCCCCCTAAGGTAAGTCTTTCTGCTCCCGGGATTGGAATGACTCCTTACCCTCTCCCTTAAAACCCACATCCTTTCGTCTTTCCCTCTCCTTCCCTCTTTCCTTATGAAGCAACCTTGAGTTGTGAAAGCTTGAAATTTGTGTGTGTGTTTGTGTCTTTTTTATTGTGTCTATCTATCAGCACTTTCTCATTTGGTAAGTCACAGCATCTTTGTTTTTTATATATATTTTTCCCCTGTGGAATGTTTCTTTCTATTATATTCACTAACTAAATGTGCATTCATGTTCCAAGATTCGGTGTAACAAATTTTAAGTGAATAATTACTTGAATTATGTTATGTGTTATGCACTGATAAATTTCAGTGCCATTCTGGAAGTACAAAAGTAAAATACTAGAAAAAATGAAGATAATATTACATGAATGAAAATACTTTGTAAGTCTACTTTGCACCAGAACTATATAAAGCACAAAAGAGAACATATAAATTAACAGGACACAAAAGTACATAAAGGATTACAAATGTCAAATGTTCATATGTAAGGTATATACAATTACATATTTTGTTCAGAGATAATTTCAGAAGAGGACCGTTTTCTCTTCGCTTGATGTTTATACACATACTTGGGAATATCCCTTATGATAGTCCAGCAGTTATCTGCTAAAATAGTAGGGCTCCACTTACCTCTTTTCAAATGTGGCAATATCTTGATGAAATCACTCCCCCTGTTCATCACTTACTGCACCACAATCTTTGGGGAAGAAGTCAAGATGACTATGTGAGAAATGCATTTTCAATGACATGTTGAAACCAAGTTTTTCATAAGATGACGACACGTTATCTACAATCTCCTTGTAATTTATTCCTTGTTTGTTCCATAAGAACTGTAAACAGACTGTCTTTAAACATTCTCATGCATGTTTCTCATCACCTTGTATGATTCCATCAAAAGTATGAGCTCCAAAAAGCTCTTGAATCTGTGGACCTACAAAAATGTCTCCTTTACTTTGGCATCACTTAAGTAAGGGAATTTTTGCCTTAACTACTTAAACATGTCACCGTCATTGTTCATTTCCTTAAAAAAGTTTTTCATGAGACCTAACTTTATGTGCAAGGGTGGGAGCAGAATCTTTTTAGGATCTACTAGAGTTTCACTCTTAATGTTCTTTATACTTGGTTGAAGAGATTTTCTGGTGGGCCAGTCATGTTTACTGTAATGAGATGCATAATCTTGGCTATCCCATTCAGAGTGAAAGCAGCAATTTTTGATATACCCTAACTGCATACCTATTAGCAGTCCAACCACTTTCAAGTCACCACAAATCTGCCATTGAGAGTCATTATACTTAGTTTCTAGTAAAATTTTCATGTGTTGGTATGACTCTTTCATATGCACATTATGCCCAACTGGAATAGAAGGAAGCTCATTACCAATATGTAAAATCATCGCTTTTAAGCTCAACTTTGACAAATCAATAAAGAGTCTCCACTTATCATGGTTGTAATTAATTCTGTGAGCCTTCATTAGGCAATTTATGACTACACATGCCACAAGACTATCGTGCATGTTTAAAAAAAAGAGTGAATTGTTGCTCTCTTCTGTGGTAGAATGACACATTTACATTGCTTTCCAGAAGATTGTGCTGCTGCAATCTTGATGCTAAAATCTCAGCCTTAGCTTTAGAGAGCTCCAGATCTCTAAGGAGGTCCCTTAACTCATCTTGAGACAATTTTTACGGATATCAGATGATAATATATTTGGAAGAAACTCTGGATCTTGTGATGTACATGGTTCAGGACTATCAGAATCCCCATCAGAAGTAATCTCGCACTCTGTTGGTGGTTCAGGTACTGGCAATCCTTCCCCATGTAGAACTGGACGTACGGGAGATGGAATGCTAGGATAGATCACTGTCCACTTCTTCTTCTTAGATATTCTCTTCTTGATAGGAGCAACCATACAAAAGTAGCAGTCACTGATATGGTTAGTTGGCTCATGCCAGATCACAGGCACTGCAAAGGTAATTGAACATACTATCTCATGTATCCAGTTCCTGAGGTTGCTGGCACAAGTGTCACAGATCACATGTGGAGCCCTGGGTTTATCCTGATCACCTATTTTGCACCCAAAATAACAACTGTAAGCTTTTTTAATCACTGGAGTTATTTACTGTTTTTGTGAAGCAAATGGTCACTTCCCCACACACATAGCAAAATGTGTCAGCACTGTTAACACAAACTCGTGGCATTTTTGTTCACTTCAATAGCAGTCAACTTGAACAACTGGTAGCTAATCTGGAAACAAATGTGCAAAAATTATTACATGCATTAATAAATTCAGTGAAGTTGAAGAGGAGGGAGACAAAAAGATCACTAAAATTGGTATCAAAATGTTTATATCCAAAATATTGTACACAAGTATGACCAGGGACTATAATCCATTGTTATTAGTTATTATGACTTTGAAAAACCATTATAATATTTGATTTTAAACTTAACATAAAAATCTGTATATAATTACCTCACCATAATAAAACAGTGTAAAATGAAAACTAGAGCTAATTTTGAATGTCTTTGTGATATTTGCAATCAGAAAATTAGAATTGATAGGAATTGGCTATTTTCATTCAATTTACATTTTCATTGTTGCACAGTGTTATCATTTCATTGTCTATGAATTCTATTGAATAGTAGCATTTCTCCCACAGAATCTACTGTAGCCTCATTTTCAAAATTCTTGCTTCATATTAAATATATTTTTGTCCATTAACTTGTTGTATACTGTCATCCCCATATACTGAGGAGACCGTGCATTTAATTTCAACAGAGTTGTGGGTAGCATAAAACTATTTTTATTTCTTGGTGTAGTATGTATGTTAAAATGATTCTCCTCAAATAAGTTTTCTCTGCTGTGTAGGAAGATAATAATTTCTTAAATGTATATTGAGGGAACAGTTAGGATTTCTAGTTTCTGAAATAATGGGTGACAAGGCTTTTTTGCTGTGCATTACACATGTATCAGACAATTTCCTTTCACAGTTTCAGTATTTGAGATACTCTATTGAAATTCCCCAGCAAATTATCCCTTATCTAATGAAAGATTCAAAATAACTATGATAAGCAATTTTTCATGTACTCAGGTCAGTGGTATTTGCTAGTTGATTTGCATTGCAGATGCAAAACTGCTTAGTTTATTTGATAGCAAGTCAATAAATATGCATATTCCAGCTTTAAGTTCTTGTCCACATTTAGTCCCAGGTATTTGACCATGTCAACTTCTTTCATAGGTTGATTGTTATGTTGTATTTTAAGTTGCACACATTTTGAATGTTTGGTTTTGAAATGTACCCTATGGGATTTGCAATGTTCAGTTTCAGCCCATTTAACTGGAACCAGTTTTATAAGGTATCCAGTTTCCTTAGAAATGAAGCTCAGAATTTTTTTCTGCACTGTCATCTTAATCATTAAAATAAAAGTATCATCTGCAAACAGAACTAATGGGGAATTTATATTTATGGGTAAATCACTTACATAAAATAGGAACAGGATTGGCTGCAAAATGGGGCCTTGAGGCACACCTTGTGATACTGTACTTCATTTAGAATAGTAATTCACTGATAGTTACCCTTTGTTTTCTGTTGTGTAAGTATGATGTTAGCCAATTTAGAGCTTCTGTGAGATCACAGAAGATACCTGCTACTTTACTCCTCTGATCCAATGATTTGCCTATCTTTTCAATAAAGTTATTCACTGCATCCAGAATGTTTTTTCCTGGTTGAAATCCAGATTGGTTGCTTATAATAATCATTTTTTACAATATAGTTTTTGATTTGGTTTGCAGCTACTTTCTCTAACACTTTTGACAGGACTGGAAGAATAGAAATAGGCCAATAGTTTCCCATTTCTTCCCTTGACCCTCTCTTGAACAGAAGTCTGACTTTGGCATACTTCAAAACATCAGGAAATCATCCCTGTTCAAAAGACTTGTTGAATATTTTAATTAGCGGAGGTGCTATTATGCCACACACTGTTTTTACCACTTTAGTTCATATCCCATCTCACCCAGCAGAGTTTTTATTTTTAATGATAATATATTTTCCACACACTTTATTGTGACTGTTTTAAAATACATGAGATACTCAGCTTCTTGGTGGACTCTAAAGGGATTTACTTTACTCTGATGCTCTGCTACATCAACATCCTACTTTGTCACATTTATGTCAATTAAACGCTCTGATATTTGAGCACGGTTTACAATGAAGCTATCATCTACTGAAATCCTACATGTTTCATTACTACTGACTCTAACGCCTGTCCCTAATTTGATGACAGACCACACTGCTTTTGTTTTACTTTTAGGGTGTACAATGAACTTCTTGTTTGCCATTTGTTTGGCTGCCTTCACAATTTTTTTTTAGATATATCTTTATAACGATGAACACACTCAGTAAAATGTATATTTTTATAATATTTCAGTTCATTGTGGAGTTTCCTCTTCCCGGCACTAGAAAGTTTTATACCTTAGGTTATCCATTTAAGTTTATTGGTTGTTTTGTTGCATTTGGTTCTAAGTGGAAAAGTTTCATAAAATATTTCAAGAAAGCTACTTTAAAATTGTTAAGGTTAATATTACTAAAAAAATGGCTGTTGTAAGGCCATTAAACCTCTCTTAACTTATTTCTGAATGTAACTGGATTGTTATCATTGAAGTTCCTTTCCATGTGGCTTTTGTTACATGAAATTTCCTTCTTAATTACCGGTAGTTCATTGAATAACACAGAGTGGTCATGGATTCCTAAATCCATGAAAAAGTTATAAACAACTGCAAACACATAATTTGTTAGAATATTATCAATACAGGTACCTGACTGTGCATTTACTGTAGTGGGGTTGCATGGAGTTTATTTTGAAGCCAAAGTTTTTTATTAAGTCAGTTAATTTGGACACATCATTGCTTTCAACTATGATAATATTGCAGTTTACTTTTATCTTAACAATGATTCCAGAAATTTATTGTTTTAATTTATTTGCTACTGCCCCAGTTTAACAATGTCTTGATCTATGTGATCTACTTTGGTCACAATTTTGCTCTTTCCTACATTCACTGCATGATTTGCAGTATTTTTTATGTTGGCAGTAGGCCTATACTACTCCTTCCCATCATTTCAGTTATTATGCTTTTGCCATTATTTTTACAACATTGGTTTACCTTAATACTTGTTCAAAGTTCAGGGAGAAAATCCCCTCCCAATAGTTTTCTTTTGGTCCTGTTTTTTTATCCTCAGTCAGTGAGCATATTTCTTTTTTTACTACTTTGTTTCTCTTTTCTTGTTTAGAAAACATATCACCCAATTTTAATGGAAAGTACTCCAGTATTAGCAGTAATATACATTCACTTACCTTTCTGCAGTGTCCAATTAAAAAAATTAATATGTGCTTATGTATCGCTGATTGGTAATAACACACTTTAGATATCGTAAATGCATTTATTAGACACCAAAGTAAGTGAGAACACCATTGCACTTCAAAAGTTGCGCACTGAGTTAGTGTACCACAAAACCAGTCCAAAGAGATCATAGTCAGAGACAGGTCACTCTATGCCACAGGTGCCACAGAGCCCCCCCCCCCCCCACCGACAGTGTGGAACACAGAGGAGGTGAAGTATCCTCACTCGAACTTGTAATCATTGTGCCAGCATGGTGGTTGAAGATGGCAGCCAGAGCTAGAAATAGGGGCATTGGAAACCACACTACAAGAGTCCATTGCAGCCAACTACTGAGTAGGTGGCGGAATGTAGCTCGAAGTCAGGTTGGCAGCATCAGGAGGCAGAGCAGTAGCAATTGCAGGCAGGTCGGAAGCATCAGAATGCAGGTTGGAGATGGACTTGTAGTCCCCACACGTGCATAAGGAGGCATGCTTTTTAGGAATGAGGTGGATAGGTGAAGACAAATTGCTGTTGGAGGGGCTGTGCATGCCCGAAGCCAACAAATCCTGAAAAATTTCTTTTGCGCGCAGAAGTTTGGAACTATTAAGGTGCCTGGCCTTAGAAGGTACACAATGGCTGTCTGTGGGGAGAATCCTATGACAAGTGCCATTACTGACATGGAAGGGAGGCCGCCAAGGGGGGAAGGGGGGGGGGGCAAGAGGTGGTCCGGATAAGACGTCAGTTCACTGACCTTGCTGGATGGGGGCAGCGTAGGTGGGACGTCAGCTGTAGTCAACGAAGGAAGGTGTGGCTCAGTAGCCATGTGGTGCAAGGAATCCCGAGTAGTGCAAGTAGGTGCTTCTTGGAGAATTGTCTGCGGCAGTGTGAAAATGGCAGCAGTCAGAGGAATGCTCAACACAGGAGCGAATTGGTGAGAAGGCACAGTAGGGGCATGTGCTGGGTTGCCTTGTTGCAGTTTTGCAGGTAGGCAACATATCGTATGCCATATGTGCGACAATTCAGTGGAAGCAGAGGCAATTCAGGTGCATAGCGTATCGTTCTGAGTGCGGAGTTTGTCGATTTGCGAGTGCGCGTCTGACAGGTCAGAGAGCCATGTAGTAATGCGCTTGAGCAGGGATGCACATGAGGAAAGCATAGTCAAGGAGGCAGAGAGCGAAGTCATGCTGGTCAGTAGAGCCAGACGTGTGGTGGAGCGTGGTGGCCTGCAGTTCTGGTGAAAGTTTGTAATGGTGCAGAAAATCCAACCTGATCACAGGTTCATCCACGTCGGCAATGTGGAAAGTCCCAGAGGATGTGTGGGCCATTGTTGGGCAAAGCGACATCTTGATGGAGCCATGGACCGCAATAGGAGAATTATTGGTGGTGATCAAGGTGAAGTTAGCAGGTGAAAGTGCGTCACTGGCATGCTTGGCTGGTATAATGCTAATATCAGTGATGGTGTCGATGAAAAAGCAGATTCCTGATGACATGTCTGTGCGAGAGGTGCGTTGCGTCACAAGCGAGTGGTGCATCATTGGACGGCAGGTGTTGTGCTTGAATGTGGCAAGACATGGTGCCTAAATGGTGAGGAACCAGCACAGTGTAGCTGACTGCATTGTGGCCAGTTGCCGATTTGGTTGCTGCTTGGGCAAGTTTGGCAGCTGTTGGGAGTACCTCCTGTAGGCCGCTAGGTGGCAGCTCCTAACTGGCACCTGAGGCACTGAGGTGAGCACGCTGGCCTCTGCCAACTGGGTGCAGAACTGAAGGTGTAGGCATGGAGACGTCATTCGTGACAGGCAGTGATGGTGACGAATGATAGTGTAAGCCTGATCTGCCATGCGAAAATGAACTTCTAGGAGGTCTGTGATGTGAGACAGTAGATGAAGTTGTAGATCCACAGGCATTTTTTCCAACCACAACATCCAAAGAGCGGTGTCGGGTAATGTTTGATTGTTGATTAATGCAGGTAGGTGCCGCCAAAGCTGTGAAGGAGTGTGGTCATGGAGATATTCATCGTGGATAATTTGATGGATAGCCTCCACCGGAGAGCAGAAAAGGCGCTTGGTAAACAGTGATTTGGGCATCAAATATTTGTGCGAGGCAGGCAGTGAGAGGAGTAAGTCACAGATGAGGTCCGTATGTGCATTGAGATGGCTCACCAGGCAGACAAAACAAGTGTCGTCATCTGAAATGCCGTGGATGTCCAGTAGGTGATCCATTAACGCAAACCAAGTCTTAAGGTTATCTTTTTGTGAAGCAGGTACCTTGGGAAACCTGCCAGGTAACACATGTTCAGGCAGTACCGGCAGCAGAGATCTGTGTGAGCAGGGCAGGACGCCTCCAATACCGGGAGTGCAGTAGCAGTGACCAGTGGATCACCTGAGGTCTGAGCAGGGGGGAGGGGGGGAGGGAGGGGGGGGGTCACATGCAGCACACAGTGTGGAGTGTGCAGGTGCAAAACTTGGCATGGTGTGTCCAACCAAACTGGAGGCCTGACAAAGAACACGGCATGGGTGTAACGGCCGGCGCCGTTACACCCAGAGCAGCAGACCCAGTAACCAGTGCTGGTGGAATGGCCGACACCATTACAAAAGTGGGTGGAAGGCAATCATGGTGCAACCACCAGGCAAAGGTCATGGAAACTGGTGCGGTCGAGGCGACCGGCGTCGCCGAAACGGCAACAGTGGGTGGAAGGCACTTGCGGCGCAGCCACGGGGGGGCTGACCCAGTAACGGCTGAGACTGGAATGGCCGGCGTCATTACAAAAGCGAGCAGAAGGTGATTGTGGTGAAACCACTATGTTGTGGTCCTGGAAACCAGTGCAGTCAAGGAGACCAGAGGTGTCGAAACAGCGTACGGCGGTGGGGGGGAGGCTGCTGCAGCACTGTGGTCGAGCCATGGGGTGGCAGACCTGGTAACTGGCATGGGTGAAACAGCTGACACTGTTACGAACATGGGTGGGAGGGGATAGTGGTGCAACCATAATGCAACAGTCGTGAAAACCAGAGGAGTTGAGGCGACCGTGTCGCCAAATCGGCATGCGGCTGGGGGGGGGGGGCTCCAAAACTATGTAAATTTGAATGTGCTACCCATGCATAGAATTGTTTGTTTTGCAGTTCTGGAACTGTCCCAAATGTTACAACGTACAAGTAGGGTAAACCACAAAGTCTTTAACTGGGAGGTTGTCCACAACGTTAGGCACGGTGCACTGTTCATGTCGTGGTCATTGATTGCCAGTAAAGTTAGTTAGGTCTGTTACACTTGCACCGAAAATCACTGGTGTTTGGCACCTGCTATCATTATTATGATACTTTTTTTGATTCTAAATAGGTTGATGGTATTTGCAGGACCACCCCGGAAAAGATTCCATGCTTCAGCATTGATTGGACACTCACACAGTACATAATTTTTAGGCAGTCTTTACTATAGCAGCTTTCAAGGATCCTCATCACATGGAAGGATATGTTCAATTTTTTGCTAACATTGTCGGTATGAGTTCCCCACCTGACATTATCCTGGAGCCACTGCCCAAGAGACTTTGTCAGATAAACTCTATTTATAGCTTTGTTGGACAACTGGGTGTTTATAGTTTGTGGAACCTTTTCCTTGACATTATGGCAGCTGATTGCAATAGTTTTTCCTTCATTTATGATTAACTTATTGTATGCAAACCATTTTGCTAAGCCATCCATTGTCTTTGTTATGTTTTCTTGTGGTAGGTTTTCTGATTTTGCAGTAATGAGAAACCTTGTGCTATCAGCAAACTGGCAAGTATTTTCACACTGTATGTTTGTTTGTGGGTCATTTACATAAAGGAGCAACAGCACTGGTCCCAGTACTGATCCTTGGGGAAGACCATATTTCGTGTCTTTGTAATCTGAGTAATGGTTTGTGATTTTGTTGCAGTCAGTGAATTGTATTCCCACTGTTTGTTTCCATCTGTAAGGTTATGATCTAATCCAGTCATTAGATGTACCTTTGATGCCAGTTAATTTAAAAAATGAAATGAAAATGAGCATATGGCATCATTGCTGGGAGGCCCCTATCTGGGGAAGTTTGGCTGCCAAGTGCAAGTCTTATTTCAGTTGATGCCACATTGGGTGACTTGCGTGTCGGTGATCAGGCAGACCCAGTTGATTTAATTTTTGTGGGAATGCAACAAATTACAGAAGAAAAAGTTGCTACTCAGCACATCGCTGAGTCATGATAGGCACAACAAAAAGATTCACACAATTATAGCTTTTCGACCATTAAGGCCTTTGTCACCAATAGACACAAATACACACACACACACACACACACACACACACACACACACACACATTCACACAAACGCGACTTGCACACACGTTTGCAGTCTCAGACAACTGAAACCACACTACGAGCAGCAGCAACAGCTCATTATGTGAATGGCAACTGGGTGATGGTAAGGATGAAACTGGAGTGGGGAGGGGGAGGTATAGTATGGTGTGGGTGGTGGACAATGAAGTGCTGCAGTTTAGACAAAGTGTAGGAGAGAAGATGGGGACAGGGAGGAGGAGGAAGTAATGGAAAGGAGAGAAAAAAAGAGAAATTAAAAAACTGGTTGTGGTGGTGAAATGGCAGCTGTGTAGTGCTGGAATGGGAACAGGGATGGAGCTGGATGGGTGAGGATAGTGACTAACAATGGTTGAGGCCAGGAGGGTTACGGGAACGTAGGATGTATTGTAGGGAAATTTCCCATCTGCACAATTCAGAAAAGCTGATGTTGGTGGGAAGGATCCATATGACACAGGCTGTGATGCAGTCATTGAGATGAGGGATATCATGTTTGTCAGTGTGTTCAACAACAGGGTGGTCCATTTGTTTTTTGGCTACAGTTTGTTGGTTGCCATTCATGAGGACAGACAGCTTGTTGGTTGTCATGCCTACATAGAATGCAGCACAGTGGCTGCAGCTTAGCTTGTAAATCACATGTCTGGTTTCACAGGTAGCCCTGCCTTTGATGGGATAGGTGATATTAGTGATAGGTGATGTTAGTGACTGGACTGGAATAGCTGGTGGTAGGAGAGTATATGGGACAGGTCTTGCATCTAGGTCTGTTACAGGGGTATGAGCCATGAGGTAAGCAATTGGGAGCAGTGGTTGTGTAAGGATGGACGAGTATATTGTGTAGGTTCAGTGGACAGTGGAATACCACTGTAGGAGGGGTGGGAAGGATAGTGGGCAGGACATTTCTCATTTCAGGGCACGACAAGAGGTAGTCAAAATCCTGGTGGAGAATGTAATTCAGCTGCTCCAGTCCTGGATAGCACAGAGTTATGAGGGGAATTCTCCTCTGTGGCCAGACTATCGGACTTTTAAAAGTGATGGGAGACTGGAAAGATAAGGCACGGGAGTTTTGTTTTTGTACAAGGATGGAAGGATAATTATGGTCAGTGAAGGCTTCAGTGAGACACTCACTATCTTTTGAGAGGGACTGCTTGTCACTGCAGATGCGACAACCATGGGTGGCTAGGCTGTACAGAAGGGTCTTCTTAGTATGGAATGGGTGGCAGCTGTTGAAGTGGAGGTATTGATGGTTGTTAGTAGGTTTGATGTGGATGTAGGTACTGATGGAGCTATCTCTGAGGTGGAGGTCAACATATAGGAAGATGGCTTGTTGGGTTGAGTAGGGCCAGGTCACTATTGATGGCTCCTCCCTGTACACTAAGATTCATAATGCCCATGTCCTTACTGCTATCAAACACTAGTTTTCCAGACCAACAACCTCCTTCCTAGTCACCATGACTAACTATATCCTCACCCACAATTACTTCTCCTTTGAAGGCATTACCTACAAACACACCCTATTCACATTCTTCCAGAACCTCAACAACTTCTCCCCCATTTGCTTCACCTGGTCCTAGTCAACCCAACAATCCTCATCTTAATGACTGCTTTGCAGCCTGTGCTATGTGGATCCTTCCCACCAACACCAGCCTTTCTGAATTGCACAGGTGGGGACTTTCCCTGCGATACATCTTACATTCCAGTTACCCTCCTGGGCTCAACTTTTGTTAGTCACTGTCCTCACCCATTCAGCTCCCTCCATGTTCCCATTGCAACACTACACAGCTGTCATTTCACCATCACAACCAGTCTTTTAATTTCTATTTATTTCTCTCCTTCCTGTTACTTACCCCTCCTCCCCCCCTCCCCACCTTCTCTCCTGCCCTCCTCCTAAACTGCAGCAGTTCACTGCCCGCCACCCCCTCCATACTATACCTCCCTCTCCCCACCCAGCCTCCTCCTTACCCCCACCTAGTCACCACTCCCATCATGCACTGGTGCTGCTGCTCGCAGTGTGGTTTCAGGTGTCTGAGACTTCACGCGTGTGTGCGAGTCACGTTCGTGTGAGTGTGTGTGTGTGTGTGTGTGTGTGTGTGTGTGTGTGTGTGTGTGTGTGTGTGTGTCTATTGCTGACAAGTCAAGGCATACACCTGTGATATAATCACCACTGTCTACTTCTGGAAAATTTCACTTAGGAATTCATAGATAGCACTGTCAGTTGAGCAGTTCTTCCTAAACCCATGTTGTGCTGTGGATAGGATTTGATATTTTTCCATAAAGGCTGTAAGTCGTCTGTGGAAGACTTTTTCTAGAATTTTTGAGAAGTCAAACAATAGGGCAATTGGTCTGTTGTTGTAGGTATTTCCTACTTTACTTGGCTCTGTTATTTTCTCTCTATCTTGACATAGCATGATATTGACATTTCTGGTAGTGACATTACCTGTCTGCTGTTTCACAGCTTTCCACAAGGCTTTGGTCTTGTTTCCAGCAGACTGAATGTGTAGATCATTTGCCTTCATTTTTGCTTTCTTGACAACTTTTTAAGTATTGTCTTATATTTACTGTAATAAGCATGAAATTCATCATCTACCTGCTGTGTCTTTATAATATCATATAGTTTTCTTTTTTTCTTGCTTGAGATATTTATTCCAGTTGTTACCAAAGATCTGTTTCTATTATTAGACCTCAACCTATGTTTCTTTATTGGGAAGGCAGTTTCATAATGCTTGCTAAATATTTCTGTAAATCTGTTGAATTTTTACATGTACTTCCATGCTCATATGCTGCTTTCCATGTTTCCTTAGCTAACAGTTGTCTCAAAGTGTCTATGTTCTGTTTGCTTAGGATTCATTCTTCTTTGGCATTGGGGGTTTAGGTATTGGTATTGTATGGAAAGCAATGTACTGTCAATTATGGTCAGTGAATCCTGTTTTTTGGTTCCAGACTGGAAGTCATTTTTTCTGCATTTATGCATATTTGGTTACTAGTGGTACATGTAGTTTTGGTAATTCTAGTGGAAGAGTTTATAGTGGCCTGTAAATTATTTGTTGAAGGCATGGTTATGAGATTTTGTGCTACATTTGAGTTTTTCTGGAAATTTATTTTGAAGTCACCACATACTACTAGATTTTTCTTGTTAGCTTTAAGTTTGCTATGAGCAGTTTCTATTTTCTGCAGGAAAATATGTGAGTCTCAATCTGGGCTTCAGTAAAAGCAAATTATTAATGTTTTTAGTGACGTTATTTCTGTAGCTGAAATTTTAAATTCTTTCTCTTTTCCCAGTATCTCTAAGGATTTTAAGCAGCAATGTTCGTTGTTACTTCTAATAAAAATGCATGACTCACCATGGACAGAGGATGTCCTACAGAATGATGAGAATAATGTTAATCCTGGTAATTTTGTGACTGCTGACTCAACCAATGTTCACTTAAACGTATAACAGAAGCTTCCTTGAGATAATCTGACAAGAGTGCTTCAAGTTTGTTGATTTTATTTGGAAAAGACTGAACATTCTGATGAAAGAGCATGAATTTTGTACTTCTGTCAAGTTCAGGTGCATGTTATTGACCACTTATCTTTTTTTCACCTGTTTGTTTACACTACTGGTGTCTGCTTGGCCATAAAAAATACTCGTTCCTTGTTGTTGGACATTAAATTAAATAGCGAGGCAATTAAAGAAGTGAGCAGCAAAAAACTCTTAGGAACTATTATAAGCAGGCATTTGCCATGGGGCAAGCACACAGATGTTCTGCGTACAAGTATAAACACAAAGATCTTTATCATGCACAAAATGACATAAGTTGTGGATGACAAAGCACTCAGGGCAATGTACTATGGACTATGTTCCCACGTCTGTCCTACTCAATTCATATATGGAGAAGAACATAAGATAACTACCTAAAAAAATTATTTAAAATTCAGAAAAGAGCAGTGAAATGTATAGCCAAAATACCACCCAGACAAACTTGTAGATTAGCTTTTGTACAATATAACATTATGGTAATGTACTCACTGTATATATATATCATAATTTATTTATTTATTTATTCTTTGCCCATGGACTCCAGCTGAAAATCCAGCTGAGAGTATTGGGTGTGTCATACAATAGCCTATTAACATCAAACTTGATTTCAATATATATATATATATAAATGAAACAAATGATTAAACAGAAATAGTCCATAATCATACAAAGGTTTTACATGTTTCACATTATATGTACACACAAATCAAAAAAACATACAGAAATGATAATTTTTACAGGTACATTTCAGTAATGATATATTTAAACACATCTTAGTATTCACTCAAACTGTATATACATTTCTCTGTGAGATATAGTTTCAAATGATTTTTAAAACATTTTAGATCTGTTTCTTTTTTAATGATTTTGGGGAGTTTATTAAAAAACCTTTTGCCTGCTTCTTCTGGGGCAGTCATAGACAGTTTTAGATTTCTGTTTATCATGTAGTAATTTTCATTTCCTCTTGTACCGTGTTTGTGTACATCTTTATTTAGGAGGTGTTTATCACTTGACCTTACCACCATTATGCTTTGGTATATATACAGTGAATATACTGTCATAATATTATAGTGTACAAAAGCTTGCCTACAGGTCTGTCTTGGTGGTATTTTTGCAATGCATCTCACTGCCCTTTTCTGAATTGTGAATATTCTTTTTAGGTAGCCAGCTTGTGCATTTCCCCATATATGAACCGAATAAGACAAATGTGGGAAGACAAGTCCATAATACATTGATCTGAGGACTTTATCATCCACAGTCTTAGCTGTTTTATGCATGATGAAGATCTGTTTGTTTATCTTTTTACACAGTGCATCTATGTGCTCCCCCCATGCCAAATGTTTGTCTATTATAGTTCCTAGAAAATTTGTGCTGGTTACTTCTTTAATAGTGTTTCCATTTATATTAACATTTATATTATAATTTTCACTATGCTTGGTCTGAAATACTACATTCATTGTTTTAGACTGATTCATAAACAGGTTGTTTTGTGTTAAATATTTATTTGCATTTTCAATAGTCAGGAGTGCTTCCTTCTCAAGCTCCTCCTTTGTGTCAGCTGTGCAAATGATTGTTGTGTCATCAGCATACATAATAAGTTTCTGATTTATATAGTTGGGGAAGTCATTTACGTAGAGTATAAATAGTATTGGCCCAAGCACAGACCCTTGCGGCACACCGTGTTTAACTGTTTGTAATTCTGATATGTAGTTTGTTATGTTTCCCCCACTAGTATGTCTGATTTCTGTACATTGTTTCCTATTTGTAATGTATGATTTAAGTATGTCATAGCATTTTCCTCTAATTCCATACTGATATAATTTCATCATTAATTTTGAGTGGTTCACACAATCAAATGCCTTAGATAGGTCCATAAAAATCCCGCAAGTCTTTTGTTGCCTGTCAAGTAAATTAAGAATGTGCTCAATTATATCTGTTGATGCTGTTTTTGTTGACTTCCCTTCTCTGAAACCATGTTGTGATGAATGCAGTATACTGTACTTTGTTATAAAACTTACAATTCTATTCTTTATTATCATTTCATAGATTTTAGCAAATGTTGAGATCAATGATATTGGCCTGTAATTTCCTAATTCATCCCTGTTCCCTTTCTTAAATATTGGCTTCACTTTACTTACTTTCAGTGAATCTGGAAATATACCTTCTTCTATCGCAGCATTCAGCATGTGTGTCAATGGTTTTAATATACATTCTCTGCATTCCTTTATGAGATGTGATGTGACACCATCCAAGCCAGAAGAATGTTTAATTTTAAGTTGTTTTATTAGGTTTGACACTTCTGCATCTGTTGTAGGTATGAAAACCATAGTATGATTTGTATGTGGGGGGTTTAACAATTTACTTACTGCATTTGTTTTATTTTGACTTATTAATTCGTCTGCTACAGTAATATAATATCTGTTAAAAGTATTGGCTACTTCTAGAGGGTTTGCGTTGCTTTTCCCACTCATCAGTGGGCAGATGTCCTCTGCCCGATTTGCTACTTTTCCTCTCTCTCCATTAATGAACGATCATAAACCTTTTGAGTAGTTCTTTCCCTTATCTATAGACATCCTGATGAATGATGCTTTAGTTTCTCTGATAAAACTACAGTACTCTTTCTTTTTTATTTTATACAGTGTGTTGTAGGCCTCATTATTTTTTTGTTTGGAGAGGTCATAATACACTCTCAGATTATTTCTGGCATGGATTACTTCTCCAGTCACCCAGCTTTTCTTTTTTTGTTGCTGTTTGACAAGCCTTTTACTAACAGGACATGTAACATCATAATAATAATTGAATAAAGAATAAAACTGGTTCCATTTGGTGTTTGCATCTTTAGCTGCATATATTGTTTCCCAGTTTTCTGCCTCTAACATCTTTTTTAGCAGATTTATGTTATGTGGGTAGTTCTGTCTTCTCATCTCCCATATCTTCTGCACTGAATCACTAGTCTTTATATTTATGTCTATCATGATTGCAAAATGGTCTGCTAATGTGGAGTTTATTACCTGTGTGTCACAATAGCATGTAGGAATATTTGTTATTACATGATCAATAATAGTTTCACTATGCTTTGTTACTCTGGTTGGTTTATCTATTTTTATTTTTAGATTGTATATGCACAATAAGTCCAGTAGGGTCTTAGTATTGTCTGTATTTTTACTCGTGTCTATGTTCAGATCTCCTATAATGATCAAATAAGCATATGTTTTTGAGAGGTGTTAGAGCAGTAAGAATAAGTGATAAATGCCTCCTAAATAAAGATGTACATGACCATACAACAATAGAAAAGGAAAATTATTACATAAGACATCAAAATCTGAAAGTGACAATGAGCGCTAATAATGAAACAGGCAAAAGGTTTTTCAATAAGTTTCCTAAATCAACAAAGGAATTAAATTCATTTAAAAATTGTTTAAAAGAGTATCTTAAAGAGAAATATATAAATGGTATGAGTGAGTATTAAAATGTCAGATTAAATATTAGCTTTTGTACTGCCACAGAAAATATGGAATAACCTTATATGTGCCTATAAAATATAATCTTGCTTTTTTTACTATATATTTATTGTATAGATCATGCTAAATGGAAAAGCACCAAAGAGTGGAAATGAGGAAGAAAGATAGAGTAAGGGTAGAGGCTTTGAGATTGGGATGTGGTGGAGAATGGGAGGAGTAGATTGAATGCACATGGAAAAAAATTAGAGTTATTGAGAAAATTGGGACAACAGAGGTAGTTGCTGAGTGTAGAGAAAAAGAGACAATTGTTGGGTGTAGAGAAAAAAGAAAGAAATTGGCTTAGGACATATTTTAAAAGAGAAGGAAAGCCTTATAAAAATAGTCTTAGCATGGTATGTGAAAGGGAAGAGAAGTTCAGGGAGGAATATATTTGACATCCTGGACAATGTGCTGTATGGGTGCACATATAGTAGCATTAAGAAAGAAGACATAGACCACCTGAAATGGAGACCCCTGGAAGAAAACTATTGATGAGATACTCATACAGTTATAGTTTCCAATATATGCTACTCTTGATTGATATATACCATCATAAATATGTCATTTGATAATCAACTGTTTGACATATTTACAATTTTCACTAATTGGAGAGCATGTAATGTACAAGATATTCTTGACTTCTTTTGTATCTTTTGGAGTTCCATAATGAATGAATGGGTTGGATCGTATATGTTCTATGTGTGACACTGCAGCACTACAAAACAAAACACTTACATTTCTGACTGATAGATTTTCATATATAGGGTCTGTAGATGACTTTGTCAAGTTATAAAGCTTGATTTATTTTTCCCAGAAGGCCTCTGTTTTACATCAAACTACACAACAGAGTGGTTCAGCAGTCATAAACATTAGTTTTTTGTTTATTTTATGAAGAACTCTGATCATGGCGTCATTGAATTGTTGACATTGGCAGACAGCGAGACTGCTTTTATGCCAGTGTGAATTGACACTACTCATGATGAATGTAAAAAAAAAAAAGAAAAAAATGCGCAGATGTCAGGTATTTCTGTGTCTTCTATCACACACTTTGGAAGATATTTAAAGAAAGGAGTTAATCAGTTTTCAGTCTTTACTAGCAATGGTGACAGATTTTTATCTGGGTTTTGGTATTCTGTTGGGTATTATTGACCATGTTTTTAAGTGAGTCAGCACATTAAACTATCAGAAAATCTAAACAACTGTATCCATCAGAATACCTGAAGGCAGTTCAATATCATCATCTGCAGAAAAAACCTAAACTCATTTAAGCACCAACATAAGGACTGGATGCAGAATGAAAACATTAAAGTTGATAGGAAGTTTGCTTATGTCAGGTCTCATGACTCCAGCCGTAATAACAGCATATATAAAACTTTATAATGAAATGCAATCATTTTGACTTTTGGAGATGAACAGTGACCTTTATAACTAAATAAACTATAGAATTTCCAGTCTTGGTCACATTTTGATTTATCTGAAGAAATAAACATTTTCAGTTCTACAGTCACCATCAAATACTGAAAAACAGTGACATGGAAGACGAGTAGTTGTAAATTAAAATGTGACTAAGACTATGAATTCAACAGTTTATTTAATTCATTATGACTTGCAAGAGCATTATTAAGTCTCTTGTACCTCAGAAAACTGCTCTACATCAAACATTAAGGAAGGAGATAAGATACTGCACAAGTAGCTTAAATCTCAGTGTCATAAAATGTAAATATGTCAGTGCGGTGAGCTTTGTCATACACAGGTTCTGAAGTTGTTGGCTGATATCTACTCCCAGAAAGCATTTGTTCGGCTGACTGGAAGACCTTTAGTTTTGAGTTTCGTGTTACATAGTAGAATAACATGGAGTCACAAGCAGAAAATCTTGCTGCAGTACTGCACATCAAAGATATTATTCGCATAGTATGTATGCTGTTAATAATAAGTATTATATGCCTATTTCTGAATAGATTCAGTTATTGAAAAACATCAAATTTACTTGGATTTTCTTCCTTTTTGCAAAGAGCACACTTTCTCTGATCCTAATATAATTCAAATATATTAAAAGGGTCCCAGATTGACACTTTTTACTGCCATAATGATTCAACTTTGATGCAATATTTTCAAAACTTATACCACTGTTAGCAGTAATGATTCCAATGATTATTGTGTATCATATTATGCATTTGTTTTGTGTAATGAAGGGTAACATAGCTAAATGTAACATATACTGCATACTGACTTGGTTCTAGTGTTAATTATCAATATTTATGCTGCATACACAGATTACATCTCTTTGACTCAATTTAGTAAGATTTTATGATTCTCGTCCCATTTACAGGCGAGAATCTCATGCTGATAAAGGACAATGAGTCACTGTACTCAGCTGACTTTAGCCATTTGGTTCTTCTCATCTTCTCACTATGCATCTCTAGTCTTTCTAGTCTTTCTGATTGCTCTCTGTCAGTTGTTTGGATGAGAAGTTATAAAATTGTCTGTCTCTGTGTAATCTGTAAAGCCCCCAATGGGCCAAAAGTGATACACATGGGTGCATTTTGGTTGTTGGATAACCACTGGAACTTGTCTCATTAGTTTCAGTTTACATTGTGACCAAGTACTGTGTCACAGTTGTAAGATAAAGATCACATGTATTTGGAAAGACAACAGATCGAATCCCCACCAGCCATTCTGATTTAGGTTTCCCAAAATTTTCCTAAATTGCCTATGGCAAATAATGTGTCAATTCCTTTGAGACAAGTGACTGACTTCTTCCTCCATTCTTTCCCAGACCAACCTCGCACTCCAACTCTAAGAGCCTGATCAAAGATATGTCAAACTCTAATATTCCTTGTATGACATGAAAGGTTCTCCTGGACAGTCATGAGATATACATTTGTTCTGTATGTCACTTAAATTTCAGATGTATTTTCCACTGATTACATTATTGTGTGCTCAAAAAATTAAGTACTTCTGATCTTTTGCATATCCAGGTATTTTCTTGAACCTTGAACCCTAACACTCCTCCCAATATTTGTAATTCTAATTTTGTTAGTGGGATTAACTTTGATGCTAATGATGATATCTCACCTATATTGAGTGGCTCAGAGAGAATGCCTGTCAGTTAGTGCTAGAAAGAGATTTCTAGTAACAGATATTACAAGAAATTGTGTAGACTTCACACAATTTTTCTGCATTGGTTTAATGGTGTCTCTATCACTGTCAGTATTCCTGATCATTTCACCTAAGCACCTGACATGTTTAGTGTGTGCAATATTGCTATATTTCCTCATAATAGAGTCCAGATCTGCATTCTTGCAGATCATGTTCTTTGATTCCTCATAAGAAAGTTGGAGGCCAGTTCTGACAGTAATATCATGCAGTTTTTCTGTGGTGTGTTTGGCTTCAGTGGTAATTATTACAAGGTCATTTTTAAAGATAAGGCACTAACAGTGACTTCCTAATATTTTTCCCTTGTTTATTTACAGGTGTGTATTTTTATGTTATGGTGATCTTGTCTAGTAACAGATGGAAAAATAGTGGATATAACTCATCACTTTGCCTTAAGCCTGATTTTATTTCCAAAAGATGAGGAGATTTCAACCATGAATTTTAGTGTGGAGATTTCGGTTGTTAAAATATGTTTGATAAAGTGATGTGAAATGTATGATGAGATAAAAGAAATTATTCAGGTAGTGAAGGGAGACGAAAATTTAATACTCATGGGTGACTGGAATTCGAGAGTAGGAAAAGGGAGAGAAGGAAACATAGTGGGTGAATATGATTGGGGGAGAGAAATGAAGGAGGAAACCGTCTGGTAGAATTTTGCACAGAGCATAACTTAATCATAGTTAACACTTGGTTCAAGAATCATAAAAGAAGGTTGTATACATGGAAGAATCCTGGAGATACTAAAAGGTATCAGATTGATTATATAATGGTAAGACAGAGATTTAGGAACCAGGTTTTAAATTGTAAGACATTTCCAGGGGCAGATGTGGACTCTGACCACAATCTATTGGTTATGAACTGTAGATTAAAACTGAAGAAACTGCAAAAAGGTGGGAATTTAAGGAGATGGGAACGGGATAAACTGACTAAACCAGCAGTTGTACAGAGTTTCAGGGACAGCATAAGGGAACAATTGAATGGGTGAAAGAAATACAGTAGAAGAAGAATGGGTAGCTCTGAGGGATGAAGTAGTGAAGGCAGCAGAGGATCAAGTAGGTAAAAAGACGAGGGCTAGTAGAAATCCTGGGGTAACAGGCGAAATATTGAATTTAATTGATGAAAGGAGAAAATATAAAAATCCAGTAAATGAAGCAGGCAAAAGGAATACAAACGTCTCAAAAATGAGATCGACAGGAAGTGCAAAATGGCTAAGCAGACATGGCTAGAGGACAAATGTAAGGATGTAGAGGCTTATCTCACTAGGGGTAAGATAGATACTGCCTACAGGAAAATTAAAGAGACCTTTGGAGAAAAGAGAACCACTTGTATGAATATCAAGAGCTCAGATGGAAACCCAGTTCTAAGCAAAGAAGGGAAAGCAGAAGGGTGGAAGGAGTATATAGAGGGTCTATACAAGGGCGATGTACTTGAGGACAATATTATGGAAATGGAAGAGGATGTAGATGAAGATGAAATGGGAGACACGATACTGCGTGAAGAGTTTGACAGAGCACTGAAAGACCTCAGTCGAAACAAGGCCCTGGGAGTAGACAACATACCTTTAGAACTACTGATGGCCTTGGGATTGCCAGTCCTGACAAAACTCTAGCATCTGGTGAGCAAGATGTATGAGACAGGCAAAATACCCTCACACTTCAAGAAGAATATAATCATTCCAATCCCAAAGAAAGCAGGTGTTGACAGATGTGAAAATTACCAAACTATCAGTTTAATAAGTCATGGCTGCAAAATACTAACGCAAATTCTTTACAGACAAATGGAAAAACTCATAGAAGCCGACCTCGAGGAAGATCAGTTTGGATTCCACAGAAATGTTGGAACACGTGAGGCAATACTGACCCTACAACTTATCTTAGAAAATAGACTAAGGAAAAGCAAACCTACGTTTCTAGCATTTGTAGACTTAGTGAAAGCTTTCGACAATGTTGACTGGAATACTCTCTTTCAAATTCTAAAGGTGGCAGGGGTAAAATACAGGGAGAGAAAGGCTATTTACAATTTGTACAGAAACCAGAGGCCAGTTACAAGAGTCGAGGGGCATGAAAGGGAAGCAACGGTTGGGAAGGGAGTGAGACAGGGTTGTAGCCTGTCCCTGATGTTATTCAATCTGTGTATTGAGCAAGCAGTAAAGGAAACAAAAGAAAAATTCAGACTAGGTATTAAAATCCATGGAGAAGAAATAAAAACGTTGAGGTTTGCCGATGACATTGTAATTTAGTCAGAGACAGCAAAGGACTTGGAAGAGCAGTTGAATGGAATGGACAGTGTCTTGAAAGGAGGGTATAAGATGAACATCAACAAAAGCAAAACAAGGATAATGGAATGTAGTCGAATTAAGTCGGGTGATGCTGAGGGAATTATATTAGGAAATGAGACACTCAAAGTGGTAAAGGAGTTTTGCTATTTTGGGAGCAAAATAACTGATGATGGTCGAAATAGAGAGGATATAAAATGTAGACTGGCAATGGCAAGGAAAGCGTTTCTGAAGAAGAGAAATTTGTTAACATCGAGTATAGATTTAAGTGTCAGGAAGTCGTTTCTGAAAGTATTTGTATCGAAGTGAAACATGGACGATAAATAGTTTGGACAAGATGAGAATAGAAGCTTTTGAAATGAAGATTAGATGGGTAGATCACATAACTAATGAGGAGGTATTGAACAGGATTGGGAAGAAGAGGAGTTTGTGGCACAACTTGGCAAGAAGAAGGGACCGGTTGGTAGGACATGTTCTGAGGCATCAAAGGATCACAAATTTAGCATTGGAGGGCAGCGTGGAGGGTAAAAATCGTACGGGGAGACAAAGAGATGAATACACTAAGCAGATTCAGAAGGATGTAGGTTGCAGTAAGTACTGGGAGATGAAGAAGCTTGCACAGGATAGAGTGGCATGGAAAGCTCTCAGTCTCAGGACTGAAGACAACAACGACAACAACAAGTGATTTATTATATTATCCACACTCTGTTTGTGTAGTACACAAGGTCAGTTGAGTTGCATACTTTTTAAAAATATACAAAAGCTGTCTCTCCCCTACCCTCATGTATAAAGGACCTTGCCATTGGTTGGGAGGCTTGCCTGCTTCAGCGATATATTTAGCCATAGCATAGGTGCAACCACAATGGAGTGGTATATGTTGAGAGACCAGACAAACATGTGGTTTCTAAAAAGGGACAGCAGTCTTTTCAGTAGTTGCAAGATCAACAGTCTGGATGACAAAATAGTCCCCCAGTTGGATCTTTATGTGTGGACTGCTCAGGAGGATGTCATTATCAGGAGAAACAAAACTGGCGTTCTACTGATCGGAGCATGGAATGTCAGATTCCTTAATCGGGCAGATAAGTAAGAAAATTTTAAAAGGTAAATGGATAGGTTAAAGTTAGATATAGTGGGAATTAGTGAAGTCTGATGGTGGGAGGAACGGGACTTCTGATCAATTGAATATAGGATTATAAATACAAAATCAAATAGGGGAAATTCAGGAGTAGGTTTAATAATGAATAAAAAATAGGAACACAGATAAGCTACTATGAACAGCATAGTGAACACATTATTGTAGCCAAGATAGACAAAAATCTCACACTTACCAAGTAGTACAAGTTTATATGCCATTTAGGTCCACAAATGAGGAGGAAATTGAGGAAATGTATGATGAAATAAAAGAAATTATTCAGATAGTTAAGGGAGATAAAAATTTAATAATCATGGGGGACTGGAATTTGATAGCAGGAAAAGGAAGTGAAGGAAAAGTACTAGGTGAACATAGACTGGGGGAAAGGAATGAAAGAGGAAGCCACCCGGTAGAATTTTATAATGGTAAGACAGAGATTTAGGAACCAGGTTTTAAATTTTAAGACATTTCCAGGGGCAGATGTGGACTCTGACCATAATTTATTGGTTATGAACTGCAGATTCAAACTGAAGAAACTGCAAAAGGGCAGGAATTTAAGGATATGGGGTCTGTATAAAATGAAAGAACCAGAGGTTATGAAGAGTTTCATAGAGAGCATTAAGGAACAATTGTGAGGACAGGGGAAAGAAATGCAGTAGAAGAGGAAATGGTAGCTTTGAGAGATGAAATAGTGAATACAGCAGAGGATCAAGTAGGTAAAAAGATGAGGGCTAATAGAAATCCTTGGGTAACACAAGAGATATCAAATTTAATTGATGAAAGGAGAAAACAAAAAAAGGCAGTAAATTAAGCATGTGAAAAGGAATAAAAATGTTCCAAAATGAGATTGACAGGAAGTGCAAAATTGCTAAGTGGGAATGGCTAGAGGACAAATGTAAGAAAGTAGAAGCATATATCACTTGGAGAAAGATAGATCCCACCTACAGGAAATTTAAAGAGACGTTTGGACAAAAGAGAACCACCTACGTGAATATCGAGTGCTCAGATGGAAAACCGGTCCTAAGCAAAGAAGGGAAATCAGAAAGTTGCAAGGAGTACATATAGGGTCTATACAAGGGAGATGTTCTTGAGTACAATAGAAGAGGACATAGATGAAGATGGGAAGGGAAATATGATGTTGCATGAAGAATTCAATGAAGTACTCAAAGACCTAAGTCAAAACAAGGCCCCAGGATTAGACAACATTCTGTTAGAGCTTTTGATAGCCTTGGGAGAACCAGCCATGACACAACTCTTCTATCTGGCGAGCAAGATGTACGAGACAGGTGAAATACCCTCAGACTTCAAGAAGAATATAATAATTCCAATCCCAAAGAAAGCATGTGTTGACAGGGGTGAAAATTACTGACTATCACTTTAATAACTTACAGTTGCAAAATACTAACACGAAGTCTTTACCGATGAATGGAAAAACTGGTAGAAGCTGACCTTGGGGAAGATTGGTTTGGATTCTGGAGAAATGTAGGAACACATGAGGCACTACTGTCCCTATGACTTCTATGAGAAGATAGATCAAGGAATTATAGCATTTGTAGACTTAGAGAAAGTTTTTGACAATGTTGACTGGAATACTCTCTTTCTAATTCTAAAGGTATCCAGCATAAAATACAGGGAGCAAATGGCTATTTAGAATTTTTACAGGAACCAGATGAGAGTTATGAGGGTCAAGTGGCATGAAAGGGAAGCAGTGGCTGAGAAGGGAGTGAGACAGGGTTGTAACCTATACCTGACATTATTCAATCTGTATATTGAGCAAGCAGTAAAGGAAACAAAAGAAAAATTTGGAGTAGGAATTAAAGTGCAGAGAGAAGAAGTAAAGACATGAGGTTTGCCGATGACATTGTAATTCTGTTGAAGATAGCTAAGAACTTGGAGGAACAGTTGAATGAAATTGATAGTGTCTTGAAACCAGTATACATGATGAATATTAACAAAAGCAAAATCAGGATAATGGAATGTAATAGAATTAAATCAGGCGATGCTGAGGGAATTAGATTAATTGAGACACTTAAAGTAGAGATGAGTTTTGCTATTTGGGAAGCAAAATAATTGATGATGGTCAAAGTAGGGATGATATAAAATGTAGACGGGCAATGGCATGAAAAAAATTTGTGAAGAAGAGAAATTTGTTAACATTGAGTATAGATCTAAGTGTCGGAAAGCCCTCTCTGAAAGTATTTGTACAGAGTGTAGCCATGTATGGAAGTGAAACATGAATGATAAACAATTTAGACAAGAAGAGATTAGAAGTTTCTGAAATGTGGTGCTACAGAAGAATGCCATAAGACTAGAGGGGCAGATCACATAACTAATGAAGAGGTACTGAATAGAGTAGGGGAGAAGAGAAATTTCTGGTACATACTTACTAGAAAAAGTGATTGGTTGGTAGGACACATTCTCAGACGTCCAGGGATCACCAATTTAGTACTGGAGGGAAGTGTGGAAGGTAAAAATCACAGAGGTAGATCAAGACATGAATACGGTAATTGTGAAAATCGACTGACTGGTGGTTCCGTAGTATCTTCCTGAGGTACTTGATCTGTTCTGTGAATGATTGGCATTGTAGGAAGCTCACTTGCTAGTCACTATCTTCCATTATATCTGTTGCTTTATTCTGGTAATTAGGGCATTTTAAAGTACTTTGTAGGCAAGTGGATTTTAGATAAAATAATCTACTCACCAAGCAGTGGCAGAAGTAAACATATACAGAATTTAAGGAAATGTGCAAGCTTTCAGAGCAAATGGCCCCTTCTTCTCAGAGAAATGTTGAAGGGGAAGGAAGAGGTATGAACAAGAAGGACTGGTGATGATTATGAGATGGGGAGAGTTATAGAAAATTCACCCAGAAGCCAGGTCATGGGAGACTTACCAGACAGAATAAGAAGGAAAGACTTCCCTCCCCATCTTGTCTGGTAAATCTACCATGACCCAGCATTGTGCACGGCTTTTTATGTAACCTTACACATCTCCTAAATCTCACCAATCCTTTTCCTTCATCCAGAGCCATGCCAATGTGATCCTGTGCCCATTACAGAACTCCCAAAGCTGTTCTGCCACCTGCAACTCACCAACCTCAAAAAAAACTAGATTTCTCCAGTTTTTTCTACACAGATTTCGAAATTTTGTAATTTTTAAGGTAGGCGTAGTGAAAATGAAAGTTTATTTTAAGAATATTATTTAAATGCCCCATATGGATGAAAAATATTGCACACAATAAGTTAAATGTATCATTGTCATAAAGAAATTCCACATTGTACAGACATTCTAAAATAAACTGAGCGTAAAAGAAAATCTATGTCTTATTGTTTGCAGCAACTATTGTACATTCATTTTAGGATGATATATAATAAAGAGTAGATTTTATTTGCTCCTCATAAATTATTAGTAGCGTATCAACCACTAATAGGAAATTAAAGAAAAATGGCTACAATTAAGTATTGAGAACACTTTCTTTTCAAAAGTTGTGTTTTTATTACAATTTTGGTTTACACTTCATTATTTTGTGTGCAGCAAACACACTGATCACATCACTGAAGTTAAATTGAGCGACTGTGTCATATTCAATTGACAAGATAACTTAATTTTTCAGTCTGCCTCACATACACTTAACCTTAAGGAATTTTTTATTCTCTTTAATTTTCTGACAGTATGTTGACAAAATGCTGCAGCCACTGAAAAAACAACTTCAAAATATCCAAACAGAAATATGTGTCAGAGTTGTTCATTATCTCTTTCTACTGGAACTTGAAAACTGCTGTTTTATTAACTACCTCAGCTGTATCAATATTTCTGATATACTTGGCACCAGAATCTGCTGTCTATTTTTTAAATAAGTTGCAGAGCATTCATTTAATGCTTTCCTAACAGAAAATTAAAGGGAGATGAAATGGTGCATTGTATGTGACATCTATTTCCCATTTAACTTTTTATTCTACCAAATTCTTTGAAGTAGTTTAGTCTGACAGTTTCACTCTAGTCCTCAGTTAGCAGAAATCATCAAAAATCAGAAGCATTCAGTTAAATTGCATATTTCCTTCAAGACTTGTTGGCCAACCTTCAAAATCATACAACATCATAGCAAAGTAGTCGAAAACTCAATTGTTGAATATCAGCTAGCTGTGTAGACAGCAGCTGTTTGAACCAAGTGCACTGTTGACACATAAGCCATATTACACCAGTTCTGTATTCGTCATTTTCTTATGTACTACTTGAATGAAGTGACAATCTGACAACAGCATGGGTCTACAGTTTCCTGCTGCAGGGAAAGCTTCTTCTCACAGGTGGAAGGTGGAAACATGTACAGCAGGAGAATTCTTGTATCTCTCCTGTTTAATTCTTAAATCATCTTTGGCAGTCTTTTTCCCTCTGCCCGTGTTCCCTTGGCAGGGGCCTAACTCGTTATAATCTTGGTATGAGTCACTGCCTCTGCATGCTTGCACATTTTCTTAATTTCCATTTGTGTTTTCTACTGTTGCTGCTTGGTGAATAGATTTTTTATTTACCCAGTCATATAATATTTTCAAAAATTGTCAATATATTAGTAATTGTTTTGATTTATCTTCATACTTTTGGTGTAGCAAATGAATCAAAGCATTTTTGCGGTCAGCATGTGAAACTTCACTTCTCTGTTATTCTCCATTTAGTAACAATAATGGGTTATCGTAGCTCAGTCATCAGTGTGCATCCAATTTTGACCATTGCTGCTGTTATGCCATACTCTGTATCTCATCAAAGAGCAGTGTAACAGAGGGCTGGATCAGAATGAAATATTGTCAGACTGCAAATTCTATGTACAATATTCTGTTATGTAGGTTCTGAAACTAATGTCTCAGGATAGGATGTCAGAGTTAGTCTTTGTATTTGCCTTCAGTGTTCCATCTGGGCGGTAGAAACAAATACCCTGTTAGTTGCTAGTTGTCTTGTAAAAGTACTGTAGAAATTTTATATATTGCTCTGATTTCTCCCAACCCTCTGAAGTCATACACATATTAAACATGGTGATTCTTTTGATGCTTGCATCTGTATTTCATTTATTTACTCATTCAGATATCATCTGATAATTATAGCCTCCTGATACCTAAAGCTGTTTTAGAACCATATTAATAATGAACCTCTTTGAACTGTGTTAGACTAGTACAAACAACATGTTAAAGAGGATATTTAAAGATTTTTTGACATAAAGCTTAAGTATGGAATAGACATTTAAATGGACATTGGCTCTGAATGATATATAAAACTGCTGGACTTAGAAAAATTTCTCCTTGACATAAAAGCATGCATGTTCTTACTTCTTTTATCAAAAGCATTTATTAAAGTTAAGTTACATGTTAAATATTGCATATATTTCTTGTAAAATGAATTGACTATCCTATGAAGTCGTTTGCCTGATTACATTTTTATTTTGTTCTGTAAATGAAACTTGCCTCCTGCATGATATGAAAGGCATGAGTCATCATCATTATCATCTTTGACAGTTTCCAGCTTCTGGCCAGGTCTGTATGGAACATAGGCCTCTCCATCGTCTTCTGTCTTGGCACCATCTCTCCATCTTCATCTTGGTCCAATCTTCTCCTTTCTTTTGGATGCATTCCTCTACTCCTTTCAGTGATCTGTTCCTCAGTCTTCATCTTGGCCTTTTTCCTTCCAGTTTCATCTCATGTATCCTCCTGGGTATCCTCTTCTCATCCATTCTCTTAACATGTCCATACCATCACAGCCTTGATTTCTCTATCTCCTCCTGTAATGGTTCCACCTTCATTAACTCTCTGATCCTCTCATTTCTTAACCTGTCTATCTTTGTCACCCCAATACTGTTTCTCAGGAATTTCATCTCAATAGCTCGTAGTTTGCTATTCTCTCTTCCTTTCATAAACCAGGTTTCTGATGCATATGTAGGATTGGGACATAGTATGACCAGTATATAGCCTTGTTACTGATTTGGGGCACATCCTTGCTCCACATCAGGCTTCTGACACTCTTCTGAAATGCTTCTGCTTTTAGCCCCCACTCGTTTATTTCTCTGTCATTTTTTCCAACTTCCTGTATCAGGCTGCCTAGGTACTTGAAACTGTCCACTCTCCTCAATCATTCCCCACAAATTGTTATTCCAGTTGTTCCTCTCTCCTTCTTTCTTGTTGTGATAATCATCTCACTCTTACTTATACAAAATTTCATCCCATACTCTTGTACTGTTCTTTCCCATATGTCCAACTGTTCTTGTACTTCCTGCTCCTTATTCTCCCAAATCATCAGATCATCTGCAAACACAATAGCTTTTATCTTCCTCTCACCAATTACATGTGTGCTGTTCCTGCAGTTGTCTTACAGCAAAAATTAGATATACCGTGGACCTTCCTGTTCTGAAGCCATGTTGCTCTTCTCTCATTCCTCCTTCTAATTTTGCCCGAATTTAGGCTTCCAAAATTTTCTCAAAAATCTACAGCAAAAATTAGATCTACCGTGGATCTTCCTGTTCTGAAGCCATGTTGCTCTTCTCTCATTCTTCCTTCTAATTTTGCCCGAATTCGGGCTTCCAAAATTTTCTCAAAAATCTTTGCACAGTAACTCATCAATGTTATCCCCCAATAGTTTTTGCACTCTTTTCTATTTCCCTTCTTAAAGATTGGGATGAGTAACAAAATTTAAAGGAAATGTCACAAAAAGAACTAAATATAATGAACAACTATTAAGGACATATAACACTGAGCAGAACACTAATGTGTATTAGCTTTTCCCAAAATAATTTTTCATGCATCTCCCTAAGGAATTTTTCTGCATAGTAATACAAAAATATGCTTCACATGCTTGACATACCACTTCTATTTTCTTTCTGTAAACATTCTTCTCAGAATTCATTTTACTTTTACATTCAGCATCACTAGACAATGCTTTCTCCTCCTTTTTGGTGTACCATTGTCATTATTTTCTCTTCCATTTCCTTGTATTCTCATCACTGTAGTCTATGCCACTGGAAGTACCATCTCCTTTTTCCAAAAATTCCTCTGTCAAAGCTATCTTGAAACCCATGAACTGCAGAACATTTTTTCTGTGGTCATTTAATCTGCCCTTGTCCACCCAGTAGTGCACCAAACTGTTTGCAGTTTCTAAAACAAGAATATGAAAAATAGTTCTATCAGTCAGCATTCTTTGTTCAAGGATTAACCCATTAGTAGCTGATCATTCTGCTGATGACGTGCATGCAACCCCTGTTTAAGTTGTATTGGCTCTCACATTTTCCCCATAATTTTGTCCTAGCATTGCCTAATTTTCATTTAGAATCTCATTACCTATTCTGCTAGTATCATCATCATCACTGTCATCACTTGAATCACCTGCATGTTGTGGCTCTCACTATTTTTCATCCACAGCTGCTTGCTGTTGATGACTATTATCTATGGGGTCATCTTCCTCATCACTGCTAAAGCCATCCAGATCAGAAAATTCTCCATTCATCAGCAAATTTACTAACTGTTCATCTGCAAGGTCCTTTCTTCTTAATAAAACAAATTACTTACCTTAAGCAAACATAATAACAAGAATTGCAATACTTACAATATTTCACACACTTGGTGTGGTACAAATTGAGGAAGTTTTTGGTTATGTGGAGACATGTTTTGTTAGCACTAAATCCCTGTGTCCATTAAAATGGACATCTATTTCTCTCAAAAACAGGCTGTGGAAAATTTTATTTGTTGTATTAGTAAATTAAATACAGTATCCAAGAAACACCAAAAACTATAATTCAAGCATTAATATTGACAAGTGATTTGTTTATATGATGTTATTTCCTAATCAAACATACAGAGTCATGTTTGGCTACAACACAGATACTAAAACAGAAGTTCAGTTGTTCATGTAGTATGCATAAGCTCCAGCATTTGGAAGCACTAAACAGTCTGCTTTACTGGACGGTGGATTGTGCTCAGCAGAAACTTGTATCTACAAAATGGCAGTCCATAACCTAAATCTACAGGTTACCATGACTGTTGTAATTGAAGTTAACTTCTTCTGGATTGTTAGGCTGTGTCATATTTCTTCTAAACAATCAACATTTTGACCCCTCTGCTGAGATCTCCTTCAGGATATTGTGGTGTCCACTGTAGATTGAGCACTCATTCTACAATGGACCCCACAAGATAATTTAGAACATTTCAGCAGAAGGATCTAAATGTTGATTGCTTAGAAGAAATATGATGGTGGCCAAACATTCCAGAAGATTTTAACTTTAAAACCTAAGTGTCCATTTTAATGGATGTGGGGTCTCAGAGTGATATAGGATTTGGCATCATAATACAATGAAAGTAAATAGTTCAAATATACATACACATAGAAGGAAGACATTTTTACGAGGATAAAAAGTTCTACCAAGTCCTTAAAGTTTGGTAGCTGCAGCAGTTTTACCAGGCTTGGATGTGAAATTTCAGAGCTCTATCATATTCTATCATTCACCACCTGTATGTATGGTTTCATGGAAGGAGGCTGAGTTTCCTCGCTGAATCTTGGATGGTCTCCAATTCCACATCGATGATAATGGGTCTCAAAGACCATATTGATGATAAGAATGGCTCATCATTATTGTTTCTGTTTCATGAATTACAGGAGGAAGATACATCATCAAGTAGTTAAAGGAAAATCCTTATTATACAGTGGAAGAATTGAGCAGTCCAGCCATACAACACAGTCAGGTCACTGAGATGGGACAATATAGCTATTCCAGACAAACATTCATTGTGTTCCAGAGGTCTGATAAAGTAGGAAAACATTCAAGTCACAGATATGCATTAACAAAATAAATTAAATGTCATAAAATCATTATACTGTTATAAAGTAGTAAAATAAAACAGTATAAAACAGGGAAATAAATAATAATGCTACAATTTAAAAGCAAATAAATAAAAAGTCATTTGCTTTATCATTCCCAGATGTTAACTTAATAACTTCATCCTCACATTCATAATTTTGTCGTTTAATTGTTATTTGTGCACTAAGAATATAAGCCTTTTTATAATGAGTATTGTCACTTATGTGGCAATAAACAAGAATCTACAGTTTCTGGATACAGGTAACAATATAATTTTTAAGACATGTTGTCTCTTTTGTTTTCTGGTGTCTCTTCTGTACTCACAGTTATAAACTTAAGATAAGATGCATACCATTTTTTGCAACTGCAATAAAAGTCTTATTTAGCCAAGATCTGTTTCAAATTTTTTAAAGCATCTTCCGTGGTTATGGTAACGGTATGGTTTTCCTTATACATCTGTTTAACAAGATTAAAACAGTTATCACATTTTAAATTAGTGCTATTAAACAGTGTTAAATCATTGCTTGCATTGTGTTTTTCCCCATTCCTAATGTTTTTTTACAGATAGTTGTTTAATTTTTGTACAAATTGCATCACTGAGATGGGTTATATTTTGGTTTTCATTTGTACTGATCCACTTACACGTTGCAGAATGTGATCATCTTTTGTTTTGTTTTTATGGGTGTGGCAATGTCAGTGATTCTTGTGCATGTGTTTGTGGGGGGTGGGGGGGGGGGGGGGGGGGTGGAGATGGTATGTCCTAGAACTACTTTATTAAAGCACTGTGGTAGGTGGCATTAGTGGATAACTTCCTTGGTTTATGTGATGCCATTTTTGTGGGGGCCAGAAGGTCTGTTGTTTATCTACTCTGTGTTTTATTAGTTTAAATAATGTTTGGTTGCTAGTGTTTATTCAGTCATAGCTGATATACTCCTCATGAATAAAAATGAAGTGATACACAAAATTATCAACACCATAAAGAAACAAGGAGTGAAACTAGATTACCAAATTAATAACTCCATTCTGAAATGATTAATGGAGGAGGATGATACTGACATGGGCACATTAAAAAGAATTGGCATTTACCAACTTCAGCATGCCAGAATGGAAATATAGCACCAGCCATTCAAGACTCACAGAACAACTCAACAAGAAAACCATCCCCTACCACAATAGAAACATAACAAAAATCATATTTGGTAACAAAATGCATCCTCTAACACTACAAGAAAACTTCAAAATTCAAAGGTAATCACAGAAAAGAAATACATACCAAATAACTAAACAAACAATATTTAAAATAATAAAACATGTAGTAAATAAATAACAGCTGCTCCTGCCACCACAAAAACAATATCAGATAAACCAGGCAATGTATTCACTCATAATCAGGTGCCACATCTCAAACACACACACACACTACTATCTCTCTCTCTCTCTCTCTCTCTCTCTAAAAAGCCACTCTCACTCATTCATATAAACACAAAATTTAGGATATATCACACTTATTAAAGAGAAAAAAATATGTATACACTGCCTGACAAAAATGTGAAGCACCCAGAAGGGGAGGAGAAAACAAAATTAAACATCGTGGGTTGCAAGGTCATGTGATGTCATTTCAGTGATAAAAACCAAGTAAAATTTAGAAAGAACTTGGCAGTATGAGCCCCCTTTTCACTGTAACATTGCACACCCTCTCACATGGATACATGCACTGATTCCTTTTTAAAATATATATAAAAACAAAGATGATTTGACTTACCAAACAAAAGCGCTGCCAGGTCAATAGACACACAAACAAACACAAACATACACACAAAATTCAAGCTTTCGCAACCAATGGTTGCTTCATCAGGAAAGAGGGAAGGAGAGGGAAAGACGAAAGGATGTGGGTTTTAAGGGAGAGGGTAAGGAGTCATTCCAATCCCAGGAGCGGAAAGACTTACCTTAGGGGGAAAAAAGGACAGGTATACACTCGCACACACACACATACCCATCTGCACATACACAGACACAAGCAGACATTTGTAAAGGCAAAGAGTTTGGGCAGAGATGTCAGTCGAGGTGGAAGTACATAGGCAAAGATGTTGTTGAATGACAGGTGAGGTGTGAGCGGCGGCAACTTGAAATTAGCGGAGGTTGAGGCCTGGCGGGTAACGAGAAGAGAGGATATACTGAAGGGCAAGTTCCCATCTCCGGATTTCTGACAGGTTGGTGTTAGTGGGAAGTATCCAGATAACCCGGACGGTGTAACACTGTGCCAAGATGTGTTGGCCGTGCACCAAGGCATGTTTAGCCACAGGGTGATCCTCATTACCAACAAACACTGTCTGCCTGTGTCCATTCATGCGAATGGACAGTTTGTTGCTGGTCATTCCCACATAGAAAGCTTCACAGTGTAGGCAGGTCAGTTGGTAAATCACATGGGTGCTTTCACACGTGGCTCTGCCTTTGATTGTGTACACCTTCCGGGTTACAGGACTGGAGTAGGTGGTGGTGGGAGGGTGCATGGGACAGGTTTTACACTGGGGGCAGTTACAAGGGTAGGAGCCAGAGGGTAGGGAAGGTGGTTTGGGGATTTCATAGGGATGAACTAAGAGGTTATGAAGGTTAGGTGGATGGCGGAAAGACACTGTTGGTGGAGTGGGGAGGATTTCATGAAGGATGGATCTCATTTCAGGGCAGGATTTGAGGAAGTCGTATCCCTGCTGGAGAGCCACATTCAGAGTCTGATCCAGTCCCGGAAAGTATCCTGTCACAAGTGGGGCACTTTTGGGGTTCTTCTGTGGGAGGTTCTGGGTTTGAGGGGATGAGGAAGTGGCTCTGGTTATTTGCTTCTGTACCAGGTTGGGAGGGTAGTTGCAGGATGCAAAAGCTGTTTTCAGGTTGTTGGTGTAATGGTTCAGGGCTTCCGAACTGGAGCAGATTCGTTTGCCATAAAACCTAGGCTGTAGGAAAGGGACCATTTGATGTGGAATGGGTGGCAGCTGTCATAATGGAGGTACTGCTGTTTGTTGGTGGGCTTGATGTGGACGGACATGTGAAGCTGGCAATTGGACAGGTGGAGGTCAACGTCAAGGAAAGTGGCATGGGATTTGGAGTAGGACCAGGTGAATCTGATGGAACCAAAGGAGTTGAGGCTGGAGAGGAAATTCTGGAGTTCTTCTTCAATGTGAGTCCAGATCATGAAGATGTCATCAATAAATCTGTACCAAACTTTGGGTTGGCAGGCTTGGGTAACCAAGAAGGCTTCCTCTAAGTGACCCATAAATAGGTTGGCATACGAGGGGGCCATCCTGGTACCCATGGCTGTTCCCTTTAGTTGTTGGTATGTCTGGCCTTCGAAAGTGAAGAAGTTGTGGGTCAGGATGAAGCTGGCTAAGGTAATGAGGAAAGAGGTTTTAGGTAGGGTGGCAGGTGATCGGTGTGAAAGGAAGTGCTCCATTGCAGCAAGGCCCTGGACGTGCAGAATATTTGTGTATAGGGAAGTGGCATCAATGGTTACAAGCATGGTTTTCTGGGGGTAACAGATTGGGTAAGGATTCCAGGCGTTCGAGAAAGTTGTTGGTGTCTTTGATAAAGGATGGGAGACTGCATGTAATGGGTTGAAGGTGTTGATCTATGTAGGCAGAGATACGTTCTGTGGGGGCTTGGTAACCAGCTACAATGGGGCGGCCGGGATGATTGGGTTTGTGTATTTAGGAAGAAGGTAGAAGGTAGGGGTGCGGGGTGTCGGTGGGGTCAGGAGTTTGATGGAGTCTAGTGAAAGGTTTTGTAGGGGGCTTAAGGTTCTGAGGATTCCTTGAAGCTCCGCCTGGACATCAGGAATGGGATTACCTTGGCAATCTTTGTAAGTAGTGTTGTCTGAAAGGTGACGCAGTCCCTCAGCCACATACTCCCGACGATCAAGTACCACGGTCGTGGAACCCTTGTCCGCTGGAAGAATGATGATGGATTGGTCAGCCTTCAGATCACGGATAGCCTGGGATTCAGCAGTGGTGATGTTGGGAGTAGGATTAAGGTTTTTTAAAGATTGAGAGGCAAGGCTGGAAGTGAGAAATTCCTGGAAGGTTTGGAGAGGGTGATTTTGAGGAAGAGGAGGTGGGTCCAGCTGTGACGGAGGACGGAACTGTTCCAGGCAGGGTTCAATTTGGATAGTGTCTTGGGGAGTTGGATCATTAGGAGTAGGATTAGGATCATTTTTCTTCGTGGCAAAGTGATATTTCCAGCAGAGAGTACGAGTATAGGACAATAAATATTTGACAAGGGCTGTTTGGTTGAATCTGGGAGTGGGGCTGAAGGTGAGGCCTTTGGATGGGACAGAGGTTTCGGATTGGGAAAGGTTAACTACTGAATATGGGTGTTGTGGTTCCAGATTGTAATTATCAAATGGCAATTGTGATCTACATGTTGTCAGAATAGAGGCTAGTTTTCATTGCTCACAAGTAACTACATATTTACTGTTTCAACATAAACTTATACCAGAACATACCACAAGAACAAAACTCTCTCATTCAGAAATTATAACTCTTCCAAATAATTGATTTATGGTAACAACAGATAAAAATTCTATGCAAATTATGGACTTTCACCACTTCAGTTTAGGAATTTCTTCCTATAATCAAGATCTCTGACAGGTGGCAAAGTTGTCACCAGTTTTCAACGCTGAAGTGCTAACAGCTCCATGCCTACACAGTAGCCACCTACCGAGCAGTAGCAATGTTGAAGCATTACCATAGAGATATTTACAAAATCTCACTACTTTATTGGTCCATGAAGCTACTGTGGCCAGCCCACAGCAACTGTCAGGGATCAACTATGCCACTTAACTATAACAGTTTTACTCCTACTATTTTATTCACTCTGGTGCAACAGTTTCATCAACATTCTATATAATCCAACATAACATAGTTCACTGATTCTAACAATACTGAGTGCTATGATTGAGACTTTTTAGTAATGAATATGTAATTATAATTTTTTATTCTCAGATGTTATAAATTGCATCAGCAGAACACTATTATTATAAATGTGTCTAAATCATATATCCTTAATGCCAACATATTCTGTGTAACCCAGTGTTCACTTGCTTTGAGGAAAAAATTGAACCATTCAGTAGACTGCCTATAAACATCTGATAATTCCAAAACCATCACAATAATAATAATAATATAGAATTAAAAGTAAAATATTCATTAAATGACAATTTATTTTTTCAGTGTGTTTATTTTTGTTGTAGCTGGGTAACTGATTTTGTTTTCATCATCCCCTCATGGGCATTACTTGCTTACAAAAGAACCATTTCCATTTTTTGCAGGAAAAGAGACCAATTCCAGAACCAGGAGAAAATGGTAAGTTTTGAAGAGAAAAAGGTGTTGTTTTGACTGAGTATGCAAATTATTTTCCTAAAATTTGAGGAGAATTATTGGTGCATTGTTTTAAATGAGAGGTGGAGTATTCTTAACAATACCAAACAGGACGAGATGTGTTTTTTTTTTTTAATTAAAAGCTACTCAATTTGTGCTAAACCATTTAAGCACTAATAAAAAAATATTTATTACTGTATTTTCTCTGTTAATGTTTCTTTACTCCTTTTAACAAAAATTCTGGTATCAGCAAGGAGGAATAATTTTTGTCCTGATTCAAGTAAAATAGTTGGTCACTGATGTATCCTAAGAGCACTGAAAGGCCCATGATTGAACTCTGCAGAATGTGATTGTAATTTTTCTTTAAGCAAATCTTGTGGTAGCCTTTCCTGAATTACTTGTGCACCATAGCACAACTTTCTGCAACCTTTTTCTCAAATTTCAGCCAAATAAGAGCAACACTGTTGGAAGAGACAGATTGATACTTACTGTAAAGAAGAAATGACAAGTGTTGACAGGTACAATTGAAAGACACATATAGCTTTTGCCCACAGCCTTCATCAGTAAAAGAAACACACACATGATTCACACACACACAAGCAAGCACACCTCTTGTAAACATGACCTCCAACTCCAGCAACTACAGCATCTTGGCATTCCGGCTTGATAGGCTGGTGTTGGCGGTCATATGTGCAAGAGGTGTGCTTGCTTGTGTGTGTGAAACATGTGTTGCTCCCTTCTACTGATGAAGCCTGTGGCCAAAAGCTATATGTAACTGTCTTTCAATTGTGCCTGTCTGCAACTTGTCATGTCTTCTTTACGGTAAGTAGAATTTTGTCTTTTCCCACATTGTTGATATTCCTACCAGAGTTTCCATTGTTTGATTTTTGTCTATCAGCTAAATAAGAAATATGCTAAACCAGATATTCTAAAATAATTATGACTGACATCATCAAATTCCTTCAACAGTCACAGATGATTCAAGCTAATATTATTTTACCATTTACAGTTTTTATTATGCACTCATTGAGAGTATAAATAGCTGTCTCAATAGAATAACCTTTTTGAAATCCAGAATGTGACTGTCAAAGTATACCATTATGCCACAATTAGGGGAATACATTGACTTCTCATTTCTTATCAACAAACATCTGAGGAGAGACACTGTCTGGTAGTAATTGTTATGTGTGGATTTACTTTCATATAGAAATGCATAGCAATGGCACATTTTACTCTGTCTTGTAAAATAGTCAGTTTCAATTCTGTATTATAAAGTAAGAACATTAAATTTAAAAGAATCCATAGCATTTAATGTCATATTGTAAGTATCATTCCCCATAAGAACCTTCAATGTTCAGGGGTGTGATAATTCCTTATTTCGGATGAAGACATGAGAAACATATTGATATCACTACATTTCCTCTGTATCTTATCTTCACAGTATTGTTTCCCTTTCATTTCAAAATTACTTGCAGAAACTTTCTCAGCTACCTTTAAAATATGACCCTTAAAATATTTGCTACACAGGAACTGTTCTTTACAATGGTCCTACTTACATTAATAAAATATTTATATGACAGACTGTTCCAATACTGCTCAATATAAGGCAGGTACAACTCAGTTCCTCTTGGTCAGGCACAGCTGATAAGGCTACCCATGAGGAGGCCCTACTGCATACATTCTGTGCATGGGTGAGTCACTATGCCTCTCATGCCTGGTGCTGTACAAACATCTATGCTACTGCCCAAGTGCCTGACTACCCAACTGCCTGCACTTCAGCTGTTCGATGAACCCTGCCCACCATTGCCTGTGGGCATTTAGCTGTACACAGCAGCAGCCACTTGAGCTGAAACAGCCCACTCTCTGGCTTACTTCCTTGTTTCTCAGTCCAAAATGTTACACATATGATTCATTTTGATTTTAGGAATTGCCAGTTTCAGACAAGGTATGTAAGAATGATAGACAAAAGAATTAATATTGCTTCTCCCTCCTCCAGGAGACACCAGTTAATACTGTGCAACACCATTTCTAACCTTGATAATGGCCTCAGTCCAGTGAGGAAGAGAGTTCACAGTTTCTTCAGGTATGCCATATCCAGCTGAAGCCACTCATTGTTGATTAGATCCTGTAGAGCTATCGAATTACCAGAATATTGAGTGCAACATTTTTTCTACTAATTCATATGGTCGTAGATGTTTTCTATTGAATTAACAATGGTTGATTTAGTGGCCCAATTTAGGTGTGATAGAGTGCTTGAATGTTTAACAAACCAGGAACAAAATGCTTGCAGCACTTTAAACAAGGCTGGTTGTTATCCTGGAAGACAGGAGAGTCCAAGTGCACACTTGATGAAGATGTAGAGGAAAATATGAAACATCCTGATTCACATTAACAGGAAAGTGAATGAATGAGACGAAGTGGCAGTAGAAAAAGACAACCTCAAAACTTCAAAGAACCATCTCTGGCCTGAACTACCTCCGTACACTGCTGGTTAAAAACCTCTTTGGGCCATTGGTGCACCCAGCTCGTCACATAATTTGAAAAGAAGCAAAATTGTCACTTGTGGGGTGATTACATCTCTGCAGTCAACTACTGTTTAGTTTCTGTGTTGTTAAATCCATTGAAGGCATGCAACTCTATGTTCTGCTGTGAGCAGTGGCCTTTCACAAAACATTAACTCCAAATTCCACTGCATGCAGTCCCCATGTCAATATTCACTTGAAATATAACTATGGAAAATCCAGGATAGAATATGACAGTATTAGGAAAGAGTAGTTGCTACTCACCATACAGCAGAGATGCTGAGTCGTAGATAGGCACAACAAAAAGACTATCAAAAAGTATCTTTGTACATCCATAGTTGAAATGGAGGACAGTGGGATGTCAGCTGGTATAAATTTATATTGAAAATTAAGAAATTCCTCCAGCTGTATTTAAGGTGTTGATTTTATTTTGGCAGCTAGTTTCAATGTTGTAACAACGTCATCTTCAGGCCCATACACTTGTTGATGTCAACTGCTTGCGGCTGATACTAGAAGTAAGTGGTGAGATACGGACGTGTCTATACACCATCAACTGTCAACTCACAGTTGACAGTTGATGATTGGAGTGCTGACACATTATCTGCAAATCCAGTAATGCTGGCAACTGATGGGTTATGCATGGGTATCGTATCAACCTGTACTGCATTAAAAGCACCTGAAGGTGACGCAATGAAGCATCGAAACTGGTAGCAACAAAATAAAATAAAATCTTAAGGACAGCTGTAGGTGTTTTTATTTTTTGTCACAATAGTAAATTGGTGTCGTCCTAGAGATATCCTGCTAAAAGCATGGAGATACAAAAACAGGGAAAATGTGGAGAGAGGGTAAGGCAGTTTGGTGCAGTCGGGAGGTTAGACATTGAGGGGGGGGGGGGGGGGAGGTTGCAGAAAAGGAGAGAAGTGAAAAGATTGTGGGTGCCTTGGTGGAATAGAGGCCTGTGTAGTGCTGGAATGGGAAGAGGGAAAGGGCTAGATGGATAAGGACAATGACTAATGAAGGTTGAGGCCAGGGGGGTTATGGGAACATAGGATATATTGCTGGGAGAGCAAGGTCCCATCCCAGCTATGCATATCAGGAAATCTGGTGTTGGTAGGAAGAATCCAAATGGCACACACTGTGAAGCAGTCATTGAAATGAAGGTCGTGTTTGATGGCATGCTTAGCAACTGGGTAATCCACCTGTTTCTTGGCCACAGTTTGTCAGTGGCCATTCATATGGACAGACAGCCTGTTGGTTGTCAGGCCTGCATAGTATGCAGTACAGTGGTTGCAGCTTAGCTTGTAGATCACATGACTGTTTTCACAGTTAGACCTGCTTTTTATGGGATAGGTCACACTTGTAACTGGACTGGAGTAGACAGTGGGGGTATGTCTGTGACATGTCTTCCACCTACATCTATTACAGGGATATGAGCCATGAGGCAAAGTGTTGGGAGCAGGGGTTGAGGAGGAATGGATGAGGATATTATGTAGGTTCAGTGGGTGGTGGAATGCCACCTTGAGAGGGGCGGGAAGGATAGTAGGTAGGACATTTCTCATTTCAGGGCATGATGAGAGGCAGTCCAAACACTGGCAGAGAATGTAATTTATTTGCTCTAGTCCTTAGTGGTAATGAGTCACAAGGTCAATGTTGCACTGTGGCCAGATGGCGAGATTTGGGGAGGTGGTGGGTGACTAGAGATAGAAGGCATAACAGATCTGTTTTTGTACAAGGTTGGGAGAATGAGGGCATCAGTGAGACTCTCAGTACATTTTGAAAGCAGGACTTCAGATGGATCTCCATTCATTAATGACAGCAACTGCTGTCAAGTTTTCTGATTCCATTCAACTGAGTGGCACATACAAACTATTTCACTCTTGTTATGTGTCTCAATAGTGGAGGGTGATGTACCTGCCTTGCACCAGTTCTACACCATCCACAGAGCTCTATGAAAGGGGTGATTTATATCAGCTTTTGAAGATTTTTCTGAATGTATGATATTACTGTTTATAATAAACAAGTCAGTAGGAAATTGTCATCAGAAGGAACAATACCATCATTCTACAGATCAGAGTGTGGAATGTCGAAAAAAAAAAAAAAAAAAAAAAAAAAAAAAAGGATAGTAATCCTTAATCAGGCAGATAGGCTACAAAATTTAAAAAGAGAAATGGGCAGGTTGATATTAGATGATATTAGATACAGTGGGAATTATTGAAGTTTAGTGGCAGGAGGAATAGGACTTCTGGTCACGTGAATATAGGGTTATAAATACAAAACCAAATAGGGGTAATGCTGGAGTAGATTTAATAGTGAATAAGAAAATAGGAATATGGGTGAGCTACTATGAACATCACAGTGAACACATTATCACAGCCAAGATAGATACTAAGACCACACCCAACACAAGAATTCAAGTTTATATGACAACTAGCTCCATAGAAGGTAAAGAGGTAGAAGAACTGTATGATTAGATAAAAGAAATTATTCAGATAGTTAAAGGAATAAAAACTTGAACCTGATAGTCAGAAAAGAAAGAGAAGGAAAATTAGTAAGTGAATGTGGACTGGGGGAAAGGAATGAAAGAGGAAGCCAGCAAGTAGAATTTTGTACAGAACATAATTTAATCACTGTTAACACCTGATTTAAGACTCATGTAGGAACATTGCATACATGTAAGAGACGTGGAGATACCAAAAGGTTACACAATGGTACTTACCATATCTCCATGTCTCTTCCATGTATGCAATGTTCCTACATGATTCTTAAATCAAGTGTTAACAATGATTAAATTATGTTCTATACAAAATTCTATTTGCTGGCTTCCTCTTTCATTCCTTTCCCCCAGTCCACATGCACTTACTAATTTTCTTTATCTTTCTTTTCCAACTATCAGATTCAAGTCCCCCAGCACAATTAAAGTTAGATAAAGATTTTGGGACCTTATTTTAAGTAATAGGACATTTCCAGTGGCACTCTAACTACAATTTACTGATTATGAAATGTAGATTAAAACTGAAGAAATTGCAAGAAAGGTAGGAAATTAAGGAGACTGGATCTGGATAAGATGAATGAATAAAAGGTTACTGAGAGTTTCAGATGGAGCATTGTGCAACAATTGACTACAATAAGGGAAATGAAACGCAGTAAAAGATAATGGGGTAGCTTTGAGAGATGACATAGCGAAGGCAACAGAGAATCAAATAGGTAAAAAAAACAAGGCCTGGAAGAAATCCTTGGATATCACATGAGACTTTAAATGTAATTGATGAAAGGTGGGAATATAAAAATGCAGCAAATGAAACAGGAAAAGGAAATACAACTATCTAAAACTGAGATAGACAGGAGGTGCAAAATGGCCAAGCAGGAATGGTTAGAGAACAAATGTAAGACTCAGAAACATATTTCACTAGGGGAAAGACAGATACCACCTACAGGAAAATTGAAATGGAATCTGGCAGAAAGAGAAGCAGCTGCATGAACATCAAGAGCTCAGATGGAAAACCAGTGCCAAGCAAAGAAGGCAAAGGTGACAGGTGAAAGGAGTATATAGAGGGCCTATACAAGGATGATGAACTTTAAGGCAATATTACAAAAGGAAGAGACTGTAAATAAACAACACATGGGAAGTAATATATTGTGAGAAGAATTTGACAGAACACTGAAAGACCTAAGTTGAAACAAGGCTTCGGGAATAGACAACATTCCTTTGGAATGGCTGATATCCTTGGGAGAGCCAGCCATGATGAAACTATTCCACCTTGTGTGCAAGATGTATGAGAGAAGAGAACTACCATCAGATTTCAAGAAGAATGTAACAATTCCAGTTCCAAAGAAAGCAGGTGCTCACAGGCATGAACATTGCTGAACACAGTTTAGTAGGAGATGGTTTCTAAATAGTGGCATGAATCATTTGCAGGAGAATGGAAAAGCTTGTAGGGGCAAACCTTAGGGAAGAACAAACTGAGTTCCACGGAAATGTAGGCACATGAAAGGCAACACTGAACTTGACTTATCTTGGAAGAAAGGTTAAGAAAAAGCAAACCCGCATTTATTGCATTTTTAGATTTGGAGAAAGCATTTTACTATGTTGACTGGAATACCATCTTTGAAGTTCTGAAGGGAGCAGCAATAAAATACAGGGAGATAAAGACTATTTATAACTTGTACAGAAAGCAGGCAGCAGTTATGAGTCAAGGAACATGAAAGGGAAGCAGTGGCTGAAAAGGGACTGAGATCAGGTTGTAGCCTGTCCCTGATGTTATTCAAGCTGTACATTGAGCAAGCAGTAAAGGAAAACAAAGAAAAATTTTGAAAAAGGATTGAAGTTCAGGAGGAAGAAATAAAAACTTTGATGTTCATCAATGACATTGTATTTCTGTGAAAGACAGCAAAGGACTTGGAAGAGCAGTTGAATGGAATGGACAGCATCTTGAAAGGAGGATATAAGATGAATGTAAGGCAAAACAAGGCTAATGGAATATAGTTGAATTAAATCAGGTAATGCTGAGGTAATCAGATTAATAAATAAGACAGTAAAAGTAGCAGAAGAGTCTTGCTATCTGGGAAGCAATATAACTGATGATGGCCAAATTAGGGAGGATATAAAATGTAGACTGGCAATGACAAGAAAAACATTTCTGAAAAAGAGAAATGTTTTAACATCAAATACAAATGTTAGGAAGTCTTTTCTGGAGATATTTGTCTGGAGTGTTGCCATTTATGAAAGTGAAACATGGATGATAAAAAGTTCAGACAAGAAGTGAATTGAGGGTGTTGATATGCAGTGTTACAGTAGAGTGCTGAAGATTAGATGGGTAGATCATGTAGCTAATGAAGAGGTACTAGTACAATTGGGAGGCAAGAAATTTGTGGGACAAATTGACTAAAAGAAGTGACCAGTTGATAGGACACATGCCAAGACATCAATGGATCACCAATTTAGCTCTAGAAGGACATATGAGGAGTGAAAAACATAAAGGGAGATCAAGAGATGAGTGCAGTAAGCAGATTCAGATGGATGTAGGTTACAGTAGTTACATGGAGATGAAGAAGTTTTCACAGGATAGAGTAACATGGAGAGCTTGTAATATAGCATGGCAAAAATGTTTTTGTAGGTGAAGTTTGGGATGTGTATCGTTGCTTAACACAAGAAAAATACTACTACATATATCCTCCAACAATAAAATAATATGTATCTTGTGTAATCCAGGGTGCTGCTTCTTGGTGCTGCTGTAGGTTCATCTTGATGTTACTGCATCGCCACACAGGAATCATGCAATGGCAGAAATAAATTTCAATACTTCTTGTTCACAGAGAATTTTATTTCACATACTGAAAGTTTGGCGGCAAATGTACAAAGTCTGCCTACATGCTGTTGAAATCAAATTCAGTCCAAGACTGACTTAAGACCAACATAAGACTGACCTAAGACTGGCCTATGGTGGCATACAAATTGCCTCTATTTATGAGATTTTAAACAGTTACTGTTATTGTTACATATTAAATTTGCGTATTTAACAATTAAAGTTTTACATACATCTTCCAAAATTTAATAGAAAATTACATGGAATAACATTGAATAATTTCATACAAAGACAGGAAAGGATCTGTTTCAATTAAGATTATAAATTACATGTTTTTCCATTGCAACAATGTATTTCATTAATTTGCATATATTATTTTATTAACTAAAAGGAGCATTATCCAATCATTTACAGGTGAACAGAGCGATTACTTTTATTGCATGAAAGGCCTAGATTCAATTAATTAAATTTTGTATGAGCAAAATGTTACATTTTCTATATGGTCATAATTACAGTTTTATTAACTAACACCAATTAGAACATGACCATGGTTGATCCTGACTGAAAAATCATAATTTAATATATCTATTAGGGATACAAATAATTTCTGATTTATCAAAGCATAAAAATAGCTGTCTCTCAATGACTAGAAATATCAGAACTTTAATTGTAAATTACTCCATAATTACAACAGCAATTTTATTCCTACCACATTCCTGTGGTTTGTATTGTGTGCAAATTGTGAGTGTACTTTAGGCTTTAATCCAACATGTTTCCTTCATTCTGTATACTGGTGAGATACATCATAAACAATGTCAAAACAATAGCTTAAATTAGTGTGAATTTCTAACTTTCTGCGTGAAAAATCTTCCTTATATTCAAATCCAGACAACCAGAAAAAAAACGAAGTCAAAGCAACAGTTTAAATTGGTGTAAATTACTAATATTACATATATGATCCCTTCAGGAGAGTGGGGATGAGACTGGAATAGGATACAGATCCCAAAAAGGGGTTGTGGTATTACAAGCTGCACCAAACCAGTCATCAGACTGAATATCAAAATAACATCAACAATAAGGTAGTGCTTCTAGATAATTACTTGAGTTTGGTTTTTCATTTTGAAAATTCAATGATACCTGTAGAAATAATTTTTACAGTGTAGCAGATTATGCATTGATTTAGACCTTCCTGGCAGATGTTCTACTGACTGAGCTATCCAAGCTCAACTCATAGCTTTAATGCCTGCCCTCATAGGTTTAATGAAGTTTGGTGGGTAAGAAAAGTGGTACTCATTGAAGTAAAACTGTGAAGACAGGCTATAAGTTGTGTTTAAGTAGATAAGTCGGTAGAACATTTGTCCACAATAAACAAAGTCTCATTCTCAAGTTCCATTTAATCAGATTCTATTGGTAATTTTTCTTGTTAAACAAGCCAACCAAGCACTTCTTACAACTGAGTTAATTCTCAAAATCTTTATTTATGTCTAGTAAAATTCTAATTTGAGTTCAGCAGTTCAAGACTTTTTGTAATGTAAATTACCATTTATGTGAATCTTAGAATGTACAGATAAGTTTAGATGAACTTTTTGGTCCACAGTGAAGAGATCAGCAATATATAAAAAACATCATAAAACAAGAACCCACAACACATATTTTGGAAAAAGGTATGCTAATGTGCCATCAATGTATGCAAATGTAATGGTGCTCCTATGTGTCAAATAACTCAAAAAATTTAAACATATTTTCATTTAAGAGTTTATAAACAACTTTGTAACAAAACATATAAATAATGCAAAAAACTGAAGTGCATATCTTAATTCTTAGGCTGTTCTTGCTAAGTGTCATCAAAGGAAAATTCATTTTACAACACCCACTTACATTTGTAGCAGTTATCGACTGCAAGAGTTGGATGCCTCATCTTTGAGAACGAACTTCTTTGAAAACTGTTGATCTCAGTGTGTTCCGAACTCTGTATTCGAGCGGATGTGTTTGTATCGACATGATCAAAATAAAGTTAATTCATTATAAATGAGCGGATACTTAATGTTTGGTTTGATATTACCATATATAACATCTCGACCCCCACACTGGTGAACCCGACACTCACGAACGCCACTTATGACGCCAGAAATGTGTACTGGAACATCACCATGGACAAACAATGCAGCAACCCTTTGTCGGATTTCTACGTCCATCAACTTTGCATCATGCCCCATCTGGATGCAGTGTACAGGAAGTGTAATTAGTGTGTGAATTCCTGACTCTTGTGTGAATCGTGCTTTTTGGTAACTTTCGTCACCTTCTCACACATCGACAATGCGACCGAGGCGTACATGTCGTCCGTCAAAACCCGCTCAACATGTCGGTAATTTCCCTTCCGGACAGTGCAGTGCTCCTTCACTGATTAATTTGGACAACTTTGACTTGCTTTTGTGTAATGAATTAACTTTGTGCAGTGCTTCAAAACCAGACAGTCATGCCAAACAATGGACTGCAACAAACAGGGACTACGTTGCAAACTCCAGTTCACATGAACTCCGAACTATGGCTAAATTGCTTGCCTGGTCGAATTCACAAATTCCCATCATGGCTACCGTGTCTTCTGCACCACGTGCAAATTTGTTCGACCCAGTTTCCGCACAGCCCGTCTTCCAGAGTTTGAATGTTCGCGCCAAATTTTCGCCACTTCTCCGCGCTTGTCCCTCATTTGCAGCATTCAACTACCAACATTTCTCTCGGACCAACTTCCAATATGATTCATGGCCGCAGAGCATATATTTTCCTTTTATGGCATCACTGACGAAAGTGAAAAATACCTCGTACTCTTCAGGTACCTAAAGGACTATCATTATATAATTACAGACATTATCTATGACAATTTGAATGACAAGTACACCAGAGTGAAAGCCGCTTTAATTCAGCACCTGTCACCGACATCACAGGAACAATTTCATCAAGGAGATCCTACTGATCAATGACAATGCACCAATTACATTGACGACAATTCCAGCTGTTTCTCAGTGCAACACTGTATGTGCCACGCCTCCCTTTACGCAGCAGCCAAGCCGCACCGACTCTGCTTGACTGCTACCGACAGCAACATCACAGCCGCCGCCTATTGGCTCACTGACCTCAACCCATTCAAAACAAACAACTGCGCGACATATGATCCCGTCACGTCTAACACACCCGCATCTTGTCAACAACTCGCCGACACTACGCACGCTTACCGCCCGGCCGTTCACTACTCGATCATGCCCGCAACTTGTTCACCCACCCCAGAAGATGATTTCAGCCCTATCAATGCTTCATACAGCAGTGAACATGTTCTCACTCCGCTGCCACCGAGTACTGAGTTTCACATTCATGATCGCACACACAATCTCTTCTACTTGAACTGATATGTCAATACTGTGCCACCAACCTTGTCTTGTATGCCAGGTTACCCTTTGATAGAGACAGATTCTGATTTCGACGCCATCTTACTCAGTGATACACAACAGACTGCTTCACAATATACATTTTTGCCTGAACAACTGTGACAGCTACATGAGCAAATTGCGACGTACAACTTGTTGGTACAAGATCAGTTACCCATGCTGCAGCTGACACCAACCAAGCACGACATGCAATGAGATGCATTTTCACCTGAACAACTGCAACAGCTACATGAGAAAACTGTGACATACAACTTGTTGGTACAAGATCAGTTACACATGCTGCAACCGACACCGACTGAGCATGACATGCAACGAGATGCTCCTGTCACTGTTCCGCCTCCGACTGTTGATGATCCTTTGCCGTTACTACCAGCTACAACTAATACCCTGATGATCACGCTACATGGATCTATATCCCAGACGTCATAACTGCCATCATCACACTGCCTCAAGTGGTAATTCTACGTTACTGATGGATACAAGCAACTTATTTACGCCGCTGCCACCTTTCTTTGATAGTTCCAGACACTTCGTTTCTGTACCAGGGCATAACCAGCCACATTCCAGTGCTGGTTGCTTTGCCACCCTGTTCACTACCTCTGCAATGTACGACCAACACATCTGCCATTTCTGCTTTGATGAGAGAGCATCTTTCCGCTCCGACACAAGACCGTCCAGCAGTTTCTCATGAGCAGCTCGCAGCCTTACGACTCGACCGCAGCGCCAACAGTGACAGCACACACACAGCTCCAGTTCCATTGAACTGTGTCACCTCTCTGCCTCGGACCAGTAGTTCATCCGCTGATTCGACTTCTTCACATTCACATTACGTCTCATCGCCCTCCTGCTCCGACCATGGTTTCACTGACCACGTCCGCCTTCCACCACCTCTCACCGTCGCATGCCTTATGCACAGGGCTCAAGGACAGGCACCCACCATTTGATCACGGCTGTTTCACACATCAAAACACCACCACTATCAACTCCACTTGGAACATCCTGCCATCTACCCCTGTAACACACTCACCGTCCTAGCCGGCCGAAGTGGCCGTGCGGTTAAAGGCGCTGCAGTCTGGAACCGCAAGACCGCTACGGTCGCAGGTTCGAATCCTGCCTCGGGCATGGATGTTTGTGATGTCCTTAGGTTAGTTAGGTTTAACTAGTTCTAAGTTCTAGGGGACTAATGACCTCAGCAGTTGAGTCCCATAGTGCTCAGAGCCATTTTTTGAACACTCACCGTCCACGGACTCTGAGATGACACTTCCGTCTACACCGAAGTCATCCGCCACCAAGGTCAGTCATGTGCAGCTGTTTTCCCCCCTGCTGTGACATCAAGCGCCTCTATAACTCCGTCATTACCACAAGTGTTGCTCATCCGGCATCTCTTACGCAACCCGTTAAGCCACAGCATGCTTGCTCCTTTATGTCATATGGCCAATAACAAACTGTTATCGAACACGTTGCACTTACCGCAGCCCTCACTGGCAAATACTTTGGCATTACATCGCATTGCATCTACGACGCACTCCGAGCCTTTGATCGGATCAAAACCCCGCTGCACCACACGGCCTCAGAACGACGATGTTCTCCCCACCGACACGCCGCCACCTTCTGCTCCCACCATGCCATCAGCAGCATGGCACGGTCAACCTGTGGACGCCTTCTGTGCCTCCTTCCTCCACTGGTCATGCCTACCAAGACATCAAGAAACGGTCCGATCGCGCCTCGCCCTAGCGCCTGCCACAACATGCTCAGTCACGTGCACCTGCGCCATAAGCTGGCCGGATGCACACATGCCTCTCATCATCCTTACCATGCTCTGCACTACTGGTGGGGGCTCTGTGTTGGTTATCAACTGAGAGACGACCGCCTGATCTTTGAGAATGAACTTCTTTGAAAACTGTTGATCTCAGTGTGTTCCGAACTCTGTATTCGAGTGGATGTGTTTGTACCGACATGATCAAAATAAAGTTAATTCATTATAAACGAGCAAATACTTAATGTTGGGTTCAATATTACCATATGTAACATCTCAATTCCCACACATTGATTACATCACTGCACTGAAAATATACAGAAGTCAGATTTTATGCAACACTCATGTTATGTAATATGAGCAAATGAAGATTTTTTAATGTGTTTCAGCAGTTTGATGGTCCATTATTTGCAACTGTATCAAGTTGTAATCTCAAGAATTCAACACTATCAACTTCTTCCATCTGCTTGTTGTCATATTTTAGGCCTGTACCAAAGGGAAACCTCTTATTACATTCCATTGCAATTTGTTCCATAGATCATGAATACAACATTTTGTAATGATGTGGAATGTGTCTTTTTTCTGATTACTACTTCATATCTAAAAATCCATCTATTGAGTAGGAGTTGTCATTCAAAAATTCTTTTAATTTGTTTTTAAATGGTGGTTGGCTATCTGTCAGACTTTTAAAGCTATTTGGTAAATGACCAATGATTTCTGTGGCAACAGAATTCACCCATTTTGGTGCCAAAGACAGATATAAAGAATAGTGAAGATCATCCTTTCTTCTAGTGTTGTAGCTATGCACTTTGCTATTATTTTTAACTTGGGGTGGGTTATTAATAACAAATTTCATAAGTGAATATATGTATTCAAAAGGTACTGTGAATATCCCAAGTTCCTTAAACAAACGACTACAAAGTGATCCTGGGTGGGTTTTAGCTATTATTCTGACTGCATCATTTTTATGCAATGAATACATTTACTCTTAATGATCAATTACCCCAAAATACGATGTCACATGAAAGCAGTGAATAAAAATAGGCACAGTACACTAATTCACTGATATGTTTATCACCAAATTTTGCATTAACTGTAATAGCATGCATAGCAGAACCTAACCATTTCAGCAGATTATCAATTTCGCATCAATGTACCCACCCAGAAATTCTGCCTTAGTATCAGACCCTGTTCAAAGCCTATATTTATAACTGGCTTTATGCCATTTACTGAACAGACCTGTATATACTGTGTTTTCTCAAAATTTAGTAAGAGTCCATTTGCAGACAACCACTTAATAATTTTCTGAAAGACATTATTACAAACTTCTTCAGCTAATTCCTGTTTGTTGGATGTGATGGATACAGTTGTCTCATCAGTAAAAACAAATAGCTTTGCATCTTCAGGAATACAGAGTGGCAAGTCATTAATATTCAGGATGATTCAAAAAGAATATCACAACCCTGAAAATCAAGAATTCTGCAAAGAATAAAAGGAGAGTTACAGTCTTTCTGTCATCAATGGAAGGAAGCTCTGAAGTTTCACTTGATTGCTCATTTGGTCACTAGGAGCACTGTAGGCCACATAACCTTCATTTCTGTTGTCAGTGCAATGATGGTGAATGCTCAACAAAAAGCTCTTTGTGTTATCGAGTATGACAGAAGTGAATCAAAAATGGTTGTTCAGCATGCATTTTGAGCCAAATATGGTGTTCAATCTCCTGATATGTGTTGCATTGCATGTTGGCATAAACAATTAACAAAGAAAGGTGTTTGTACAAAGGGGAAAATTCCGGACATTAACATACAAGTGAAAAAAATGTTGACCACATTCAGGAAACATTTGCTTGTAATCCAGGAAAATCCACCCATTGAGCTATCAGAGAGATGGAGATTCCACAACCAACCATTTGGAGAGTCCTAAGGGAAAGGTTAGTGCACCCAGGTTCGTCATTGAGTACACCATCGCAGGCACTCTTGTCTGTGATGCAGCGTTAAGGGTAACCGCAGCCACGATCTCTGAGCTGATAGTCCATGCTGCTGCAAGCATTGTCGAACTATTTGTGCAGATGGTTGTGTCTTGCAAACGGTCCCAACTGTTGACTCAGGAATCAAGATGTGGCTGCACGATCCTTTACAGCCATGCGGATGAGATGCCTATCATCTCAACTGCTACTGATACGAGGCCATTGGGATCCAGCACAGCATTCTGTATTACCCTCCTGAACCCACTGATTCCATATTCTGCTAACAGTAATTGGATCTCAACCAACAAAAGCAGCAATGTTGTGATATGATAAGCCGCAATCGTAATAGGCTACAGTCCAACCTTTATCAAAGTCAGAAACATGCATTGTAGCCACCCCACTGAATGATCCCCTATGCAGTTGGCATAGACCAGGTGACAAACTCTTGTGGAATAGTGAAGCCAAGAAAGCTTTCAACAACGTAAAGTCTGCTATCACTGAGACCACTCTATTGCCAGGCCCTGTTCTGCAAGTGTCACTCACCTTAATGGTTGATGCACCAGCAACAGCAATATGGGCCACACTATAGCTGTAGGTATACGATCAGTGCTCATCATGGACCACAAACCAATGACATATGCATTTTGTTAGTTCCCAGACAAAGCATCGCCTCACCAGCTTCAACATTTGAAGTTCATAGAACAGTTTACAATCAACACTACCTATGTGGAGAGACAAATTAATGTCCCAACAGATACTCTCTTGTGCACTGAGATGATCCCAATGGCAATTGATTATGAGGTGCTAGCTGTAGCACAAAAGTCTGATGAGGAGCTGCAAGATGTCTTGACCTGGCCTTCTAGCCTTCAGCTACAATGCATTAAAGTACCTACATTAAATGTTTGTTTGTATGGCAATGACTATGCATCGAAGCCATGACCGTACGTGACTCGAGGTTTTTGACAGCAAGCAATTGCATCACTACACAACCTGTCTCACCCTGGTGTTCACGCTACAGCACATTTGACGAAAAGAACTTTTGAGTGGCCTAACATTGACAGGGACTGTAAGTCCTTTATTCACCAGTGTATGGCCTGTCAGTGTAACGAGATCACTCTTCATGTTAGTACTCCCCTCGGCATGTGTGTTCCACCTAATCAATGGTTCGAACATGTCCACATTGAGATAACTGGGCCATTGCTGCCATCAGGGGGATGTGCTTACTGTCTGACTGTTGTAGACTGATTCACTCACTGGCTGGAGCTCTTCCTCATGTCCAATATCACCACCGAGACTGTTGACACTACATTTCTCTGGTGACAGATTACCAATTTTGGCGTATCTTAACACATCACTACTGACCAGGGCAGGCAATTCAGATGTTATCTATTCAAGGCAATTGCCACTCTGTTAGGTATGAAACACATCTGGGCAACTGTTTACCACCTGACAGTGAATGGTTTGATAGAATGCTTACACCATCAGCTCAAAGTATCTCTTCAGTGTCACGAGTCAAAGCATTGGACTGACACTACTGATCTTGCTCTTGTGCCTCTGCACAGCCATTGCAGATGACCTGAACACAACCACAGCTGAGCTGGTCTATAGGCAACCAATTAGACTACATGGTGAGTTCCTGTGCACCACATTGGACACTATTATGACTGCATCAGATTTTGTTAGCAAGTTACGCACAAAGATGCAACAACTCTGGCCTATTGTAGCAAGTGAGCAAGTGACTTGTTGCCCATTCATCTTTGTTGATTTGTTGAGCTGCAAACCAGAGTTCATTCAGCAGTACATAAACCAACCACCGTATGAAGGGTCATATACCATACTTTGCAGGGAGGATACAACATCTAGAGTTGACATCATGGGTATGCCAACAACAGATTCCATTGATTGCCTAAAACCTGCCTTTAGTGCTGCTGTTATTGGCACACACAAATCACCTACCACACCACTTATGGACATGCCTGAACCATCCACTATCCCGTCATGTACTGCTGATAACCCACCACAGACATTGAGTTCTACAACTGATGACTCCACAAGAATATTTGTCGCACAGTTTGAATGCCAGGTCAAGTTTAATTACAGACATTGTTAACACTTGGTGGGGGAGTGGGGTGCATCAAGGTGCAGAAGTGAAGTGCACAAGTTGTACAGTGATTACATTTAGAAGTAATATCTTTGGCTTTGTGTTTCTTCTTTGGTTTATATATTTATGCCATTGTTGAATTTTGACACTTTTAGATTATTCTCAGATTGCATTTTGTGAACATGTCAGATGGTAAATGTTGCTTCAAAGTTAATTTCACACTTGTTGCAACAAATAGCTCTCATGTGTACAGTTCAGAAAAGCTAGTGATTGAGGGGAGGATTCAGATGGTTGAGATGTGAAGCAACATATGAAATCAAGCATGTTGTGTGCACCTGCATGTTGTGCCACAGGGTGATCCACTTTGCTCTTGCCACAGTTTGGTGTGGCCATTCATCCTAGTGAACAGCTGGCTAGTAGTCATAGCAATGTAAAAAGCTGTGCAATGACTGTAGCAGAGCTTATATATGACATGGCTGCTTTCATAGGTGAACTGGCCTCTGCTGGGGTGGGATAGCCTCGTGATAACTGGAATAGTACGTGCTGGGTGGATGCATTGGACAGGTCATACACCTGGATCTTCCACAGGGATCATATCCCTGTTGTGTATGGATGGACTAGGGTGGTATGGAGGTTTGAGGGGCAATGGAAAGAAACTTGGATATGATGTTCCTCATTTCCGAGCATGATGGTAGTTAATCAAAGTCACGATGAAATATGTCATTCAGGGTTCCAGTCTGAGGTGGTATTGGGTGATGAAGGGGGCACTCCTTTGTAGCTGGTTTTTGTGGGTGGTGGGAAAATTGAGAGTGTGTGATGATATGACATGGGAAATCTGTTTCCAGACTGGGTCTGAGGCATTGTAGCCACCTGTGAAGTCTTTTATGTGATCTACAGCATACTGGGCAAGGGAGTTCTTGTCACCACTGATACTTTATCCCCAGGTGACAAGGCATTATGGGAGGGATTATTTGGTGTGAAAGAAATGGTAGCTGTCAAAATGTAAGTAATGCAGATGGTTGGTAGATTTTATGTGAGAGAGGTATGGATGGAGCCATCAGAGAAGAGGAGGTCCACCTCCACAAAGATCACACATTGGGTTGAGAACAACCATGTGAAGTGGAGGGGAGACAAGGTTGAGATTGAGAAGGAATGAAGACAGGATGTCCTGGCCCTGAGTTCAGATCATGAAGATATCATCAATTATCCTGAACCAGACTAGGGGTTTGGAGTTTTAGGGGGTTTAGTAAGGTTTATTCTAGATTGTCCATAAACAGGCTGGAATAGTGGCAGTGCCACAGATACATTTGTATAACTTCCCTTCAAAGGAGAAGTAGCTGTGTGTTAGGACAAAGTCAGTAAGATGTGTGTAAGGTGTATGGTGTAAGATATGGGTAAACCCACTACCTCATTCTTCAGACATCTTACTTCCTTTATCCAAACACAAAACTACTTCACCTTTGAAGGGAGGCTTTAAATACAAATCTGAGGCACAGTCATAGGCACCAGCATGCCACCCTCCTATATCAACCAGTTTATGCACCATCTAGAGGAAACCATTCTACCCTCCCAAAACCCCAAATGTCTGGCCTGGTCCATGTTCATTGATGATATCTTCATGATATGGACTCAGGGCCAAGACACCCTATTCTCATTCTTCCACAACCTCAACACCTTCTCTCCCATCCACATCACTTTGTGTTCTGCAACCAAGCATTCCACCTTCTTGGACATTGACCTTTTTCTCTCTGATGGCTTCATCCACATGTCTGTCTACATTAAACCCACCTAGCACCAACAGTGCCTGCATTTTGATAGCTGACATCCCTTCAACACAAAAAATATCCCTTCCTTACAGCCTGATCAACCAGGGAAAGCATATCTGCAGTAGCAAGAACTCCATTACACAGTATGCTGAATGTCTCACAAAGGCCTTCACAGAACCTGCAGACCTAGTCTGTAAACAAATTTCTCTTGCCATATCCCCACACAACATCAATCAACCCACCACCCCCAACAGTCAGCTACAAAGAAGCACACACCCTTAATAACCCAATACCATTCTGGACTGAACAGCTGACCCACACCCTTCATCATGGCTTTCATTATCTATATTGTTTCAATGGCCTCCAGATTCACCCAGTCTGATGCAAAGTGATTTTTACCTTTGGAGGATCATAAAGGATCATTTGTCTGTGTATCCACTACCAGCTGATCTAACGGAATTAAGAAACAGGATTGAAGCAGTTGTTGCAAAAATTACTCCAGACACACTAAACAAGGTCTGGGAAGAACTTGCCTATTGACTTGAGTGTTGTGTGGTGAATGCTGCTCACTCTGAACACTTGTAAGAAAAACTGTCTGAGTTGCTATTTCATTTGATGTTATTGGTTATAATTGTAAGTTGAATGTAATACTGCTACAAAGCCTGAAAACTCTATATCCATTTTAAAACACCCAGTATATAAGACACTAGGATATAGTTACCACCATGCACTTAGTGTTTACAAAAAATATTTTTCTTAAGATTCAAGTTACAGAATCAATACATGTTTGCCTTCAGGTACAAAATAAGTAGGATAAAAAGTGTGTTGTGTTAGTATGTTTTAAATTATTCATGAAAGTATTGTTTTTGTTTCTAATGAAGACAGATAGTTTGTTAAAAAGTAGTAATTCTTTTCCCAACATGACTTCTGCTTAATCTTTGGTTCACTTGATGAATGTTTTCCTTGGTTTGTGTGTCATGTCTGTACATCTCCCCATTTTCTGAAAACAGATCTAAGGACTTTTTTAACATAAAATGTATTGTTTACAGAATGTAAGTAAAGGGTGTTGGAAATATATTTAGTTCTCAAAATAAAAGTTTGGTAGCTGATTGCATTGGTATTCCCATCATTATTTTTATTAGCCCTTTTTGCATAAGATAAATATTTATCTTACTACAATTAAAGATAAAGCATTTGCCTAAAGCTCTTTATGAAACCTTTAACCTATTCTGTTCCAGAGGTCCAGATACGAATGTCATGTGTAGGCATATGTGGTTCTGATGTTCATTATGTGCAGTACGGTTATACTGGAAAAAGTGTTGTAGAAAAACCTATGGTTCTTGGTCATGAAGGAGCTGGAATCATTACAAAGCTTGGACCAGGAGTCAAGAATCTCAAAATAGGTAAGTATATGCATTTGGGAAGGAATGCACCCAATGGTTAAAATAAAGTTTTGTGTTTGAAAGTTCAGATTAAATGATATATCATTTACTGTATAAAGTGTGTAGGTAAACAAGTGACTTCTATCTGGAATTTCATATGTTACAATGGAACAGAAATAGAAAC